>NC_032010.1:15894901-15952422 GCF_001865875.1 Lupinus angustifolius
GTGGAGGGAGGGTGTCCTGTGGGAGGAAGGGTTGGTGGAGGATTCTACGGTGGTGAGGGAAGGGGTGAGAGGTGGTTAGGTGTAAGAGAAGGAGGAGGGTGGTGGTGGTGATATACGAGAAGGTGTACATTGTGGTGTACAGTGGTGTTTTCTTTTGTTGTTCAAGATTTTCACACTATTTTTCTTTCTGTGGGAGGAGGGAGAGAGTGAATAAGAGTTTAGAGAGGAAAGTGTGGTTTGTGTGAGGGGGAGTGTTTGTTGGAGTGAAAGGTAGACAGGGAATGAAGGGAGTGTGAACTGTGAAAAGGTTGAATTAAAGTACATAATTTAGTGTTTGATGTTACATTCATTACCCCGGATCAATAAGATATTATCACATAATAAAAATAAATTTTTAAAAATATAAAATAATATTTTTATATTATTTGTTAAAATTTGATTAATATGAGATAAGTGATGAAATATTATTGAATACAAGTAATCTATATCTTGAACTAAGTAGGAAATAGGAGTCGAGAAGACCTTTATGAAGTAGTGTACTAATATTAGGTCGGATAAACAAAAAGATGAAATTTTAATCCATTTAAACAATACTTATTGAAAAAGATAGTTATTGAAATGGATTAGATAATTGTCCATAAAATCATTAGTTATATAAAAAATGGGAAATAGGAAAGGGGAAGGAGAAGATTATAAAAAACATAACATCCATGAGATATTAATATAATAATTTTAAATTGTGATGATCCATAAGAAAAATGACATGAGCTGATAATAAAAGCAAATATATGGTAGTGGTGCATGGTGCATCCAGCTAAGATTCTGTAATCTCTTTCTGGGTTTTGCTATTACTGTTCCCCGATTCAACATATCATATGGCTTTCCACAACTCAATCATTATGTATCTGTGTTAAATAAACTGCAAAAAATAATTCAATCATTGTCTTGTTTTTCTAATGTTGTAGTATTTAACTTGTTAATGTAAGCTTTTCAGATTTATTTTATTTTTAATAAGAATTTTATGTATTTGGATTATATTTTAAACAATAAAATGAACAATTAAAGACTTACGTGTAACTCATTTTCCATTTTTGAATAAACTGTAAAAAAACGTTAAAATTCAATAAATTTCAGATGAATAATTTATCGACACACCTCTTTATGCATTGAATTGTGGTTCATTTGCATTGAATTGTTTTAATAATTAGAGTCGATAACTTCCACTCTAAAAATAAACATATTATAAATGACATTGAATTTAGTTCTTTTTTTATAAAGAAAAATTTGTCTTAAAACGAAGACAATAGATACCAAGCCAATACAATAGAAATAATTTATTAAAACGAAATGAGAATTTAGCTCATTTCGTTTTAGAAATTGAAAGAATGACAACTCTAGGGTACATAATAATATATACAGCCATATATGATGATATTATCTATCATTAAACAACTAAAAAGTAAAATAATGAACGAGTATCCATGAAGAAAAATGATAGCATCCATTGTGTTAAGAGAAACTGTGCAAAATATAACCTAATTATTGAAAATGATTACAAGGGCAACCATCTTTACTCTTCACCATGATGTCATATTGAATAGAATTTTGTTATTTAAATAGAATAAATATATATATTTTTGTCCTTACAAAATTTCAAGCATACCAATTTAATATATTAGATATAAAAATCCAAATTAATATTCAAAATTAATGAATATGAATTAGAATAGTATCAGATAAACGTCATAAAAAATTATAAAAATAATTAATTTGACCATATTGTTGGAACTATTAGTTTTGCATTTTTCAATTTTTTAGAGACCAAATTGGTAAATGAATTTTTTTAAGAGATCAAAATAAGTATTTATTCTTTAAATATTTAATTTTTTTTAATAATGCCACTATATAGTAATGATTAATTTTGTATATAATATATAGTAATACTTAATTTATACTCACACTAAATATAGTATTCTATACATGAACTATATACTTGGATGCATGTTGCTCTTCTAAAATATATTTGACTTTCCTACTGAGCAATAGTAATTCTAATTTAAGAAAAAAAAACTATGAACTTTTAGATTTGATCGTAATTATGAAGCTGCAAGACGTTGGAACATCATATAATTATTACGTGAAATCATGATTAGTAAAATAAAATACATAAACTAGTGGTAGAAAAGTTGCACTTCATGTGCGCTAATAATTTTATCATTTACCATATGGTTTACTATTTATTTTATTTACTAGTGACTTCTTAACCTACCCCATATATCTTGTATTATTTTGTTGTTGAGGGAAGGTGTCTTTTATATCTTAGGGTATATGTTTAATTTTTATATAAAAAATTCTTATGTCATCATTATCAAAATGATATGATTTATTTGTTTCGATTTTTAATTTTACATCACTCTAAATATACACGTGGTTGATTATAATAGAATTCAGCTTACTAATTAGAGTAATTTGAAAGTGTCAACTCAGTATTCATATATAGCTTTAGACCCCAAAAGAATATTCTATAAAGAAACAGTAAGCAAACCTATTTTGAAATTATTTTGGAAACGTTTTTAAAATTAATTATATATTTTTCGTCTATGATATGCTGAGAGTGTGAGGATAGATTAGTCTTTTGCATCATGATTATGTAAGAAAAGTGAATTTAAATCTAAAGCTGCTTCATATTTATAGTAATTGAAGTTTGGTTTATATGCATTATCATTTTTTCCGATTTGTATATATGAATGAACATTATGAAATGCTTCATCAAAGTTGTCATATGGGGACAGAAGAGATTGACCATGAATAGAAAAAAGGGCAAAACTGAACTCACCTAAAAGTTAAATGATCAAATCACATATTTTACCTATATTTTATCAAATTTAGACAAGTAGGTTACATTCACAACGGAAACCACTGCTATAAATAGAGTATATTAAAAGCTTTAGAATAACTAAGTAATAAATAATATCTATTCGTTGTTATAAAAGATTAACTCTAATGTTGCTTGGTAATTGTTATATAAGATGTTTGATTTTTTTCTGTACTACCAAGAGTATTCACTTATTTTTTTGCATAAGGAATTAGTCTTTTTTGGGTATTTGGTTATCTCTCCTAATAAGTATCGTTCACAAAAATCAAACTCTTGACTTTTTGGTCATCTAAAAAATCTAACAAAATCTTACACAATAAACCATCACATTGTTGATTTCGAATGTCTGATTTGATAAAAAGAGAGCTAAAAATACATTTCTTGGACATGAGAAAAGAATGTCTCAGGACAAATAATGGTATGTTGATGTCCAAAAATATAAAAACATACTAAATTTTATGTTTTCTCATTTAGTTATCATAAATTATTTTACATTCATAATTATCTTTTAAACTTTAGTTAATGATAAAATTCATCTCTATATAAAGATAAACTAATAACAATGAAAAATTTCATCTAATACATTTTGTTTTAACCTAGATTGTTAGATATTATTAACTAATTTTATTTTATATATACTAGCATGTGGACAATTACTAAAGTGATTGTCAATCCATTTTCCTATCGTTTGTAACGTGTAGTTTGTATGTTAAAAATGACAAATATAATATTTTGTGTTAAATGTTTGTAATTTGCAATTGAATTTATTCGATTAGTGTAATGTTCAACTTTTTAAATACACTCTCAAAATAAGAAGATAATAAGATTAAAATAAGAAGATAATGTTATACGATTTATTTTATAGAAATAAGAATATTATTGACAGCAAAATAGGGAATCACAAATTACACCATGACGTGGTGGTTATTTTGTGTTTTCCCTTTATCAAGTTCTATATATATCAATATTAGTGCATTAATCACTTTTAACTCTAAAATTTATCTATCATATTCTTTATCAATTTTATATTTTGATGATAGTTTTCTTTTAATATCAAGCTAACTAACATATACTATTATATTGTTAATGAGTCTGAAAGTAGTAATTTCCTTATTGAACTACTATTACTAATTTAACAATATAATTATATATTGAACTACTATTAGTAATAATTATTAAGAAAAAATATTGTATGATAACCATTTGCGCAAGTCATAAAAATTTTAGAGGAAATTTATTCACTTTTCCTTTCTTTAAATATCAAGGGTCAAAATAGACACACATTGTGTATATACACAAAATGAGTTTTTCTATATCTTGGATCAAATTCTTTCTCCATTATGCTATATATTATTGTTAGTATTTTTTCACTAAACCGATGTCAATATCGGACATGCCTTTTTTCAGACACAACGTAATTAGTGGGATGTGCTAAATTCTCAGTTAGAGATTTCACTATCATTTCACTTTATTCATGGTTAAATATACACCTCAAGTTGTGAAACGTTAAATATTACCATTCTATGTTAAAGGTACAACTGTCTCTTGATTGGCACCAAGAATATACTAGTGATATTAACCCACACATTTATGATTGGCTATATGTATACTTAGCACACAATTTGAGTTATCTATTAATTATATAATAAAAATTAACTATATAATAAAAAATGTTTTCTCATATCATCTATTGTCACATGTCAATTTCTAATTTATTTTTTGTCTCCAAAATGGTTTCATCTCCTTCGTATGTATATTCTCACACTATATATTCTCTTTTCTTATTATAATAACTAGCGTGTTGATAGGCATTGCCGTGCCTGTCAACCCGCTTTCCTATTGTTTGTAATGTGTATTCTACATATTAAGTTGTATTATATATTGTAATTTGCACTTGAATATATATTCGTTTGAGGTAATTGTTCAATCTTAAAGAAATGATGCATATATAATTGTGTTCATCAAGAATAGAGTCTTGATATCTTCACTTAATTTTATTTTCTAGCGTGTTGATAGGTACTACTTTGTCTGTCAACCCACTTTCATATTGTTTGTAACATGTAGTCTAGATGTTTTAAATGTCAAATATTCACATACTCTTTACTCAATTGCATACATTGTGACCAATGCAATAGATTTACTCAATAGATTTTAATTAATTAGATAAAAAATCACTTTTATATGTAGAATATACATTACAAACAATATGAAATCGGGTTGACAGACCCAGTAGTGCCTGTTAACATGCTAGAAAATAAAATTAAGTGAAGATATCAAGACTCTATTCTTGATGAACACAATTGTATATGCATCATTTCTTTAAGATTGAACAATTACCATAAACGAATATATATTCAACTGCAAATTACAATATATAATACAACTTAATATGTAGAATACATACACATTACATACAATAGGAAAGCGGGTTGACAGACACGGTAGTGCCTGTCAACACGTTAGTAAAGATAAAATTAGAAGTTATAAAATAAAATTAGAAAGTTATAAAATGTGAAATAAATGCTTATTAATATAAGTATATATAAATATAAGTATATATAAAGATGAAATTAGAAGTTATAAAATAAAATTAGAAAGTTATAAAATGTGAAATAAATGCTTATTAATATAAGTATATATAAATATAAGTATATATAAAGATGAAATTAGAAGTTATAAAAATGAAATTAGAAGTTATAAAATAAAATTAGAAGTTATAAAATATGAAATATGAAAACCCAAAATAACTTCATGAAAGTTAGGTTATGTTTTTCCTTTATTAAGTAGTATAGATATGCAACTTATAGTTAATATATTTGAGGTGGTTATATAGGATTATATGGTTTTTTTAAATTAAAATTTTGAAGGGCAAATTAGGAATATAGAAATTATGTCATGGTGGTGGTTACACCATGTTTTGGCTTTATATATAGTATAGAAGATATTAAATTCATTATTACATTTCTTAATAATTTCAAAACAAAAAAAATGATATTGAGATTTTAAATGTGATGACTATACTATATGTTCTATTTCCTTATTATAATAATATAGTATTATTAAACACATTATTGCATTTCTTAATAATTTCAAAACAAAAAAAATAGCATTTGACATTTATATGTGATGACTGAATGTCACACTAAGTCTATTTAGTATGTAGTAAATAAAAAACTCATGATAATGTCATTATTGGACACGTCTTAGATGGTGATACAATTTTTCTCTTCCAAACAGCTTCCACACACTTACAAGTTACAATGCGTCGACTCACACTCTATCCGCTTCTCATAAAAAATATTCTGTTTTAAACTTCTTCCACATCATCGCTTGCCAGATATTACTTTCCCCTTAATTTGTTTCCATCCTAAAAGGATTCAATGATACTGTTATGTATCTACCCACATTATATAATCACTTTTGTACAATGTATATTTTTATAATTAATAATAAAAAAGTATATAGAGTATGTAATGTGTTATGTTGTTGACTATGATGAAAAATAATTACTACAAACATAAATCTTCTAAAGTTTTAATTAACATAATTATAAAAGAGATAATGAATACTATTTCATATTCTTATTAATGATAAATAGCTAAAATTGAAAAGAAAAATTATATTATGTATTAATAGTCTATTATTTTCTTTTTAAAGTTTTAACTATGGGATGAGTGATGAATATTATTCCATATTTTTATCAATGATAATAGCTAATAATAAATCATCATCCAACTAACTATTCGACCAATTAATACTTTTATTATCAAATATTATGATCTCACTTTTGGTAACAAAATTTTAATATAATCCTTTCACATTTCCTTATCTTATTAAATTTAAATTGAAAAAATTATACATTTTCACCTCATCAAAACTGTGATACATTTTCACTGAATTTTACTATCACGGTTCAGATTCTTTGAGTTTTAATTTTTTCCGAAAAAATCAAATTCGAAATTAAATTTTTTTGTAACTTTTAAATATATTTTTTAATTAAAAAGCTATCACAATTTGATTTCCATGTTTTCATTAAAAAAATAAATACGAAATTGAAAAAATCATTTCATTTTCTACAACTTTTAAAATACTTATTTAAAAAAATCATACAGTGTCATATTTATGTTTCCTATTTTCATTAGAAAATTTAAATTCGAAATTGTCATTTATTTTCCTTAAGTGTTTGAACTTTGAACAGACAAATACATGAGTAACACATGTGTTCTTAACAATACAAATGTACGAGTAACATGTGCGTTTTAACTATAAAAACGTACGAGTAACATGTGTGTTCTTAGCAATGTGAATGTACGAATAACATGTGTGTTTTTAATAATGCGAATGCACGAGTCACATGTGTGTTCTCAACAATATGAATACACGATTAACATATATATTTTTAACTAAGCCAATGCACGAATAACATATGTATTATTAACCATGTGAATGCACATGTAAATAACTTGCTAGTAAGGTATACACAATCTACGAGGATAGTAGATGTACCAATCTTACCCACATATAAATAAATTGTTTTTAAGATTTAAAATCGTGATTTTTATATGATAAGACAAACAATATTATTGTTGTGTCGATGTTACCTGCTAACCGATATCTAGGAGTATAAAAACTTCCTATGGTGTCACAAACAAGTATAAAGTAAGAGGTTGTTGTACCACAAGTACTTGCTAAACTTAGTCTTTCAATAATCAAAATACTATTCTAAGCTGGTTTTTAAAATGGTTTTCAATGTTTTGGTTTGGTTGTAAAGTTTCAGTTATAAAATGTGTTGGAATTTAAATGTGGGACTAACTCACTATTCATTTTAGTAATATTGGCAAATAAAACAAATATGACTGTACACAATATTGGACATCAAAATCACTTAAAACTAATATTTTAGTTTATTTAACAACTTATGTTATAAAGTTCTATGACTAGTAACCTTACACACAAGATCAAATATTATGACTCAAATACACACCTCTATTTCTAGCAAACTATGTATATGAGTTAAGTAAAGTAAGTGCATACCTCAATTGCGTTAATTGTCAATGTATTGGTCTATACTAACATTTTACCAAATTAGATCTATATATAGCAACTATGATGACAAAATCAATATGAATCGTCAAACATGTTTCTATGTCTAGTAACACATATCATCTAGTTTGAGAGTTTTTCAATGTTAGCATGAATCTATATCTAGAAATCATATGAATACAGACACTCATTGTGACAATTAAGCATACAAACTACGTCTAGTGTTATGCAAAAAAGATGAATTACATGCATTGAAGTATTGAACCAAAATTTGTTCATTTCTTAAGACAAACTAAACAATTTGTCAGCCACATAGTAAGCATTATGCATAGAAAAAGTAATTCACAAAAATTAATTCATTTCATTCATAATCTAATCCCCAATTACATAGATGAATAATTAAAATAAATCCCAACAAGAAAGTAACATAATTAAGCATTTTCATACATAAAATGTGGTAAAAGAGAAACTCAGAACTTGTAATTCATGGAGGAGTGTCTGCTTCTCCATGAATATACAAGGACTTCACTACTCATATTTCATAGTCTTTACATTATATTTCCATCTTCATAAGCTAAATACTAGAGAAATTCGAAACCGTCCTAAGAGGTGACTCAAAATCGGTTCCTAACTCCCTAGATACTCAAAATAGAATTTAATACATCTATTTTGGAATTTTGGATCTCTTCTTGTATTTCTGAGTTTTGGCTCCTCGACTCAGTGCAACAATGGTGCACTTAGCACACCTCCTTGTCTAATCTTACTTTCGCATGACCTCTTCTGCATTTGGTGCGTCTTCATGCTCAATGCAACTTGTGTTGAGATCAGTTGTTGCGGTGGGTGCAGGTAAGCTGATTTGTGACTTTTGCATGGTTGTGCTAATTAACCCATTTCTTGACCCATTTTGTCATTTTTTAGTCCTAGAATATAATGGAAACTTGAATAGTAGGATTGGTAAAATTTATCATCAAAATTCTAATTATAACTACATAAAGTAAGTATTTAGAATTAAAAGATATTAAATTATCCTTATGAATTAATCTAATCTGACAGCTAACATTATTCTCCGTGAACCATAAAACAACTGATTAGTCTATTTTGCTCTTCTTGTAGTTTTACTTTTGAGTTACATAAAAAAAAAAGAATCTGATGTTAATTTTGAAGTATAACTAAATCAACAAAGTATAAAATAAAAGAGTGATTACCCATTTACATCCCTCATCTTTTTCGTGGTTACCAATTTAGTCCCTTACAAATTTTAAGTGATATTTTAGTCCTATACAAATTCAACGTCGAGTCAGGTTAGTCATTCCGTCATGTGGGCACTGTTAAATGTCATAGATTTGCTGGCGTGTCATGTTAAATGTTGACGTGGACCATGGTGGTTGGTCCTACGTGTACAACTTGCCATTTCAGCAACCCGTTATATTTCTAAATCTTTTTCCGGCTCAAAACGACACCGTTTATTTATTTATTTTTAAATAAATTATTTTTTATATTTTTATACTAAACGACATCGTTTTGCATTGACAAAAATGACGCCGTTTTGATCGATCTTCTTCCTTCCTTCGTCTTCACCCGTACATCTCCTCATTCACGTCCATAATCTTCAAGAAAACTATCCAGAGCATACGAAATCGACTTTTCTTGTCCCAAATCGCCCATTACATTGTTCACCCTTGAAAGTGTAAAACATTTATTGTTGGTTTGTGCCTGTCATTGTAAAGTGAAGCAAAGCTGCGATTTCGAGGTATGTGGGCCCTTATGTTTTTTCTTTTTGCTTCATGTGGTCCCAATTATGTTTTTTAATCTATTTTTTTATTTCTTTTTGCGATTTCGGTTATGTTGGGGTCCATTTTTTAATTCTTTTATTTTGGTTCTGTGACAATGTGTTGGCCATAACATTTGTCTTCTTGTGTTAATTGTTGTATTTATTTTGAGCATTTATTATGTTCACATTCATGCAGATGTCTAAATATATTATTTTAGTTTATCACCATGAGGGCGTTTTGCCATAGACAATGATGACAACTTCCAATACATTGGTCAAAAAATTAAGAGAATGTCTCATTTGAATGAGGAAGACACAAAATTTGTGTCTCAACATGAAGATGGTAATGATTCAGAAATTTATTCAATGCATGAAGGAAGTTGTGATGATGCACTAGAACCTTTTGAATCTATTGCTAAAGTTTCTGAACCTTCAACTGAACCTACAACTCAACCTTCTGAACCTTCAACCGAACCTGCAACTCCACATTCTGAACTTTTAAGTCAACCTTCTGAACCTATAACTGAATTTAATCAACCTGCTATTGATCATGTAGCTGAATTTGCATTAGATTTTGCACATGTAAATGAAGATGATTACCTTGTTTAGGAAGATATCAACAACAACATAAAGAAAAGGAAGTTAGGCCTGAAGAAAAGGAAGACAACACATAAGAAAAGTATGTTAGCACCAAAGAAAAGGAAGTTAGCACGAAATAAAAGGAAGTCAACACTAAAGAAAAAGAAGTCAGCACCAAAGAAAAGGAATGTTACCCCTGAACTTGAGGCTGTTGATAAAGTGAATGATCTTGTAGCTGAAGTTCTTGAAACTGAAACTAAACCTGAACCTGAACTAGAAATTGAAGGTGTTGAGCATGAATCTCAACAACCTACAACTTCATTTAAGGGATATTCATCTAATTGTGAATATATGCATACCCTTGTTTCCATTGATGGTGAAGGGAATGCATCGAATGCATTTAGTAAGCACCCTATGTTCAATGAAAACATTGCATTTGGACATGTACATTTAGATATTGGAATGAAGTTTGCAAATCTCAAGGTTTTTAAGGATGCTATCAAAGACTACAACATTTTCTTGGGAAGACAAAATAAATGGAAGAAGAATGTTCTAGTGAGGGCAAAGGTTATTTGTGCAAATCCAGATTGTGGTTGGATTGCATTTTTTTCTAGGGATAATAAGTTCAACACTTATCAACTGAAAACCTTCAACCAAATGTATACTTGTTGCAAGACCTTCCAAAACAAGGCTGCTAGTAGGGATTGAGTTGCCAAAAAACTAGAAGCAAAGTTGGTGTCACAACCTAATTTAAGGAGGACACAAACAATTAATTTGATGAAAGAGGACTACATGGTTCACTTGGAGAAGATAAAGGTAAACAGAGCCCTGAAACAAGCAAGAAAAGCAATTGAAGGTTTAGGGGAAAAATAGTATAGTCAGTTGTGGGTTTATTTAGAGGAAATTAATAAAACCAATATTGGATCAACTGCTGTAATAGAAGTGCTGCCAATTCCTGAACCACCACCATTGTTAAACATACTATTTATATGCCTAAATAATTGTAAAGAAAGTTTCAAGAATGGGTGTAGACCCATGATAGGCCTTGATGAATGTTTTTTGAAGGGATATTATGGGGGGCAGCTTCTGTCTGCTGTTGGACAGGATGCAAATAACCAGTTTTATGTTGTTGCATATGATGTGGTTCATTCAGAAACCAATGATAGTTGGAAATGGTTTCTAGGATTTTTGGAACAAGCTTTAGGTTCTCAAGACATGTATGGCTGAAACTTTGTGTCAGATCAACAAAAGAGCTTGGAATCTACAATAACTAAGGTTATGCCAAGTGCACATCTCAAAATTGTGTGCTGCTCATCTGGAAAAATTTCATCAAATGTTTTAAGGATAAGGAGCTAAGATGTGTGGTCTAGAAATTAGCTAAATGCACAACAATTAGTGAATTTAACACTCGGAGGGCAACATTGAAGGACAAGCATTTTATAGCATAGTCTTATCGGAATAATCTTAAGCCTAGCTCATGGGTGATGAGTGTGAAATTATGTTATATCTACATTGCATTTAACATGCATTTTAGGATATAATTAGGAATTTATGATTGTTTTTAGATTTTATTTCTCTTGGTTCGGGTTGAGCGGATGTTTTTGGCTATATTGTGCAGTTTGGATGGATTAAAGCCAAAAGAGTAGAGATTGAGTGCGATAAGATGAAATTCAGTGTTGAGGCTATGCGAAGACCAATTGAAGGGCCAAAATAAGTCATAGATATTATATTACATTCCTATTTTTTAGATTTGTTTTGTTGGGCTTAATCGAATATTTTGTAATTAGGATAAATGAGTGTTTTACCTCAAGGATGAGACACTTTACACTTTATATTACAATTCTCTAATTTAGAATTTGGTATTCTATTCTACATCATAAGTGAGTAATTCCATTTGTTTCTAGGATTGGAGTTATGCCCTTTTACATTCAATAAATACTTGTTCTTACTTCTATTTCATTGAGTGTTGTGATTTGAATCATTAAATTGAGTTTTATTCCTTTGTCTGACTAACGAATTACACCTCTTAGATACATTGGGGAAGGATCAAGAGGTGAAACCAACTATCTGACCATTCAGTTATTCAAACTAGAATCCTAATTCACGAGAGTAATATTAGGATTCTCGGGCGTTTCTGAAATTTACCTTGGGTTGCTACGAAGCGATTGGATAGAAAGATCCAAGTAAAGAATTTGATTGATAACTATACCACGAGAGTAGGTGCGACTTCAGTTGAGTACACATGTCGGAACTCGAGAGAGGATGACACATATCAAAGAGCAATTCACCCTCACAACTTAAAGTTCATGAAAAGGAGCAAAACAAGGATGTGTGAGTGTAAAGGCGATAACCCTTATCCTATGAATTCTTCCTAAATTAGATTTTAATCTCTTTCTACTATTTTTATAATTATTCTTGTCAATTGTTCAATTGTTATAAATTCACTTTTAATTCCTATTTGAGTTAAGGATAAGTTAATTGTTATAATTAATGGAGTTTTCCAGTCCTCGTGAGATCAATATTTTATTACTTGACGACATAATCGTGCACTTGCGATTTGCCATATCAAGTTTTTGGTGCCGTTGTCGGGGATTATGTCAAAATTTATTTAATTCTCAATTAATTCATTACTTTACTCTAGTGTATTACGCGTTTTCCTTTTTCTTGGTACCTCTACCGGTTGCCCATTTGGTTTATGAAAAGTTCAAATTACTACTCAGAGTCATAAATGACTTTTCATAGAAGAAGAAGACAATAAAGAGAAAAGGCAAGAGAAATACATACGCGTGTTCAAACAATGGCTGAACGAGATGAAAAACCACTTCACGACTACGCATCCCCTAATGCTCGTAGTTTATGTCCTGGAATAATCCGCCCAGCTATTGAGGAAGAGAACTTTTCTTTGCCATCGGATTTTATCCAAATGGTGATGCAAAACCAATTTAGAGGAGGAGCTCATGAAGATCCGAATGCCCATATTGATCAATTCTTGGAATTATGTGAGACAATAAGGATTCATGGGGCTTCTGAAGATGTCATTCGTCTCTGCATGTTTCCATATTCCCTTAGAGATAGAGCTAAGACGTGGCTAAGGAATCGAAATGCTAAAATTCAAGCAAAATGACAAACTTTGGAGGAGGCTTTTCTCAATAAATACTTTCTTCCTTCCAAAACTGTGCACTCTAGGCACCTCACCCAGAACTTCAGTCAAAAGGATGAGGAGTCAATTGATGAAGCTTGGGTAAGATTAAATAAGTTGACTGAAGCTTGCCCTCATCATGGTATTCTATCTTGGATGCTAGTTCAAAACTTCTACAGTGGGCTAGACTTTCCATCACAATAATTATTGGACTCTTCAACAGGTGATGCCTTTATGTGCAAAAGAATTTATGATGCTTCAAAGATCATAGAGAATTTGGTTTCCAATTATCACCAATGGGCGAATAAGAGGAGACATCATCCAAGGAGACTCTGGTGCACAATATTCAGGAAATCAAATGGAAAAGGTAATTTCCACGCTGGAAACCTTTCTCAAAGGTTTAGAAAGCTGGAAAAATACCATGTTAATACTATTGGGTCTACTACAACATGTGAGAGGTGTGGAGCAAAAGGGAATGAGTGGTCTGAATGCAAACAATTCACTGAACTTGTACAAGGAGCTTGGGTCAATGAACAACCTGAATCATGCAATTACTATGACAACAAAGAAAGGGGTGGACAACAATTCAACCCACTATACAGGCAGAGCAATCCCAACTTTTCTTGGAGGAGAAACAACACTTTAAATCATCAACATCAGGATGAACAAGGTAATAAGAAACCTACAACACGATTTCCAAGGGTACAATCTTCTCCTATTGATCACACTCTTATAACAATAGTGGAAGATCAAGAAAAATTACTTGCTAACCTTAATAAATTTTAAGAGGATCAAATCATGATTAATAAAAATGTTGCAAATATGTTAAATGATTTGAATTCTAAGATAGAAAACCTAACAATCCATGAAAAAATGTTAGAAACACAAATTGTCCAACAAGCTAGCAACTTTAATAGGCAAATAGGGATGTTTCCAGTATAGCCAGAGAAAAATCCAAATAATGAACATTGTAAGGCTATCCGATTAAGGAGTGGGAATGAACTCAATGATGTTCCACGAACTGAGAATGATATACAAGTGGGAGAGAAACATACTGAGACACAACTCCATGAAGAGGAACAAAATTCTGAAAATGTGTCTAAGTATGTAGCTCCACCACCAAATGTACCACCAATTCCTTTTTCGCAGAGAATTGCAAAAGCAAAGTTAGAAAAGAAATATGGGAAATTCTTAGATATCCTTAAGAAATTATATATCGAACTCCCTTCAGTGAGACACTACAGGAGATGTCTGCGTACATGAAATTTAGGGATATTATATCTAAAAATAGAAGAATAGAGGATTATGAAACAATTGCTTTAACTAAGGAGTGAAATGTTTTAATTCAAACATGGAAACTCATTGTGAACATGATGTGGCAGCAATTGCTTTCAATAATGATACCCCTGAAGACTATGTACACAATTGACTAACTATGGATGCTTTTAATGTAATCTATTCATATGTTATTAGCTCAGTTAGTAGTAATGAACTTTGGGTTAGTAACAATCAGAATCACAAACCTATCCCACCAAAGCTGAAAATGCCAATTGGCAGGCCTAAGAAACATAGAAAGAGAAACTTAAATTCAGAATCTGCACCTGACAATTCACTAAAATTACAAATATCATGGAAGGCCACTAGTCCAAAATGCAATGAACAAGGATATTATGGTAAAACTTGTAAGGGTCCAGGTATGCCAAGAAAGAATGGTAAGAAACATGAAACAAGGGTCCTTGAAAATATGCAACAACCTGAATTACTTGAAACTCAAGTAAACTACACTACCTTCTGCTATGTATACTGTTATTTATATTCTTATCTATAATCTATGTTAAATTTATGTACACTGATTGTAGGAGAGTCAGGTTGGTTCTTCCAGAACTACAGCTGGAACTCCAACACATGTGAGATATCCAACAATGTTGGTAAGAACATATTCCTGGACACTTAATTACATTGTTACTTTCCCAGGCTAAATTAGTATGTATATACATTATGTTTCAGTTTGAGGATGACAACACAATGGAGTCACCTCAAGTCGAACCATTAGCTAATCCAACTTCAAGTATATTGGAACCACCTCAATCCATCCAAAAGCATTAGGTCTAACCTCAAGTGAAACCAAGAAAACAACCTTCAAGGTTCTAACCACTAAGAACTAATTCAAAGAATGCTAAGAAGAGATGATGAACAATTTTTAGTCATGTAGTGTTTTGATGTTTTTTGTAATGCTTAGAAGTTGCCAATTTCTGTTAAGAATGACAGTATGCATTAACAACTAATGCTTAGAAAATAACCCGTGTTTTTATGTTTTTTTCTGTTGCTATTATGTAGTGACATTTAAGGCCATTTAATTTCTGTTGCTATTATGTACTCCTATTTTGTATTACAACGGATGTTCACTTTATTATGTACTGCAATATGTACAACTATTTTGTGTTGCAACTGATGTTCATAATACCAAATTTAATAAATTTCATAAACCATAACTTCAATTCATTGATAATATATAACTTACAAAACAGAACCATAACTTCATTACATAACAGAAACATAACCAAAACATACATAACTTCATTTCACTCAAACTACAATTACTTGATCATTTGAAAATACAAATCATAAAACCACTAACAACAAATAACAGACTAAACACAGCTGCTACAACTACAACTTTTATGGACCATATGACATGTTCTTTCATGACCATTTGAATTTCTTTTAGATTAGCTTGCAAATCATCCATGTCTATAGCATGATCAATCTCATTTTCTTCCTTCATGGCTTGATTTCTTTCCCTATCTTCAACCCACATAAAAAACTTCATACAATATTTATTTCCTTCCGGTAGAAGAATGAAAACTGTTTCAGAAGTGGAAAATAACATAAATCAAAACTTCATATAAAATGGAAAATAAAAACAAAAGCAGTGTCAACCTTAAAATATGGACATCCATAGAACTGTTTCTTTGGGTTCTTCATGGTCTTTGATGTGTATACAGCAACAAGCCTACTGCAATGGTACAATGGAGGAGGAAATCTTTTATCTACAAAGCTCACACCATCATAACTTGTTTGAGAGGTGCACCACGAGTTCACATCACCATAGTTTTTCATGTCATATGCAAGATGATAACAAAATTAGCTTGTTAAGGTTTATGCTGTAAGAAATTTGGGCAATTTGGACTTTTAATCGACCCTCAACGTTTTAAGAAAAAAAATGGAGTTTAACTTTTTTCAATTATTGTGTGCAAAATGGTTAATGTATTAAAAAAATGCAAAACGACGTCGTTCAGTATAAAAATAAAAAATATATTTAAATATTAATTTATTTAAAAAAATAATTTTACAAAAACGACGTCATTTTGAGCCGGAAAAAATTTAAAAAAATAATGGCTTGCTGACATGACAAGTTGTACACGTAGGATCACCCATCGTGGACCACGTCAACATTTAACGTGCTATGCCAGCAAATCTGTCACATTTAATGGTGCCCACATAACGGAATGACTAATATGACTCGACGTTGAATTTGTAGGGGACTAAAATATCACTTAAAATTTGTAAGGAACTAAATTGGTAACCACGAAAAAGATGAGAGGTATAAATGTGTAATTACTCAAAATAAAATGGAAACATTTCATATGGGAAGTGTAGACAACCAAATTTGGCACTTTGCATATTCTTTGTTACTTGTTGCATAGAATCTATTAGCTTTCCTGCTCAAGAAAGGACAAACTTTCTAGGATACCCTAAAAGTGTAAAAATAAAGGAAAGAAAGAAATGGAAAGAGGAAAATGAAAAAATAGAAAGGAAATGTTGAAAATAATTGCTTCTGGTCCTATTGTTATGCAAACCCTGTGCACAGAAAGTAAGGAATAGTATATGCAAAAAACGAAAGTGTATTTGTCTTTAACTATAGTGTTTTTTATAGATAATTAGTATACAACTAATTATTCATGTAATAAAATTAAATTCCAAGCAATTTCATAATTCAGCTAGCAATTGGAGATTGGGATCATATGATCAAATTGTTTTTCTTGTATGGATTATCTCACAAAGATAATTGTAATACTAACCTAGTAATGAACTTTCATGAATAAAATTCTTCATGTGGGAGCTTACTTTTTACTACCACTCCCATCACTACACCCATCATTTTTGGGTATCATATATGTCATCACTTTATGTTAAGTATGTTAATTTTCATAAAAGTATATGATACCACAACTAAATCAGAGGGCACGAATTTTTGCTTGTTCTATTCCATTAATTGTAACAAAAAACGAAAAACCACAAAATACTATTATTATATGAGTATTTGTAGTAAGAGAGAAATTCACTTAATTCTGGAGTAAGTTAAAAAAACACAATTCACATTTTAGTTATCCATTTTATAAAAATATAATAATTCAAATTTAATATTCCCATAAATCATTAGATTTTTATAAAATGAAAAGCTAATATATTAAATACGTGTTTTTAACTTATTTCTAGAGTGAGTGCATCTCTCCTATATTAACTATTAGTTTGTTAAAAAGTAAATTATATCAACCAACAATAACAATTATTGTTTTGTTTTCCCCAGTGGACCAAGGGTGGCTACTCATTGTGCAATGATCTAGAACGTGGTCTCTTATATTCTCATCATATAATTTTTTTCTTTTAATATATAATATTGCCCTCTGAAAAATAATAGAAAAAAAACAAATTTCTTAACAGCTGGCCCCCCAATATATTTATAATAATTTATCCAATACACTTGTATAGTATATATATACACAAGTACGTACGTAGAGGCGTAGAGCATTATTCTTGTGAGGAAAGTGTCACATGTAAACATGGTCTTATTATTTTGTATTTTGCAGCAAAAGACAAATGTTTCCAATACACACTATTTTGTCATTACGTGCATCATAATATTTCGAGTACGTGTTATGTTTCCTAACTACTATATATAGCTGAAATAAACAAGAAAATATACTCGATTGGAGTATAAAACCAATTCAGGAAGTAAACTTGAGCAACTGGCAAAGCAGTTCAAGACAAAAGGATTTGTATATTCAACTAACTAGTAATTAATGCTGATGCACCATTATCATCTAAACAATTTGTAAACCTTAAGTACTATTTTGCAAGGTTGTAAACTTGTAATGGTTAACCGTGTAAATTAGCCACCATGTGGACGAAGCTCTCATATAATAATAGTTTATGAGAAAGATATATATGTGAAACCTTACTCTTGCTTTTGAAGTGTTTTTTTTCAAGATTTGTACTAAGGTTGCAAGGCAAGCTGGTAGGAATTTTTGAAATATGTTATTACATGAAGTCTCACATTGTCTAGCATTAAAATAGAACATCATTGTTATATATTAGACTTAAGTCATTTGTTGTAATGTGCATCAGATAGAAGCACCACATAGAAACATCCCAGTGACACTTGGGCTCATGAGTATGTCCGGGTTTGTAATCTTTATTTTCTAATAATATATTGGTAGTCACTCTGCGATTTCAGGGACATATGCACAATTGGTCGAACTCCGTTACCAAATTCTCTTGTTTCTTATCTTCTATTTATTCTATGCACTTTATTTGATTGCTTTTGGCCAACGATGCGCAACGATTACTTCCGCTGCCCAAAAATTGGTATCAGAGTCAGGTTGATAGATGGCTCTTAACCCAGGCGCCATATTATGGCTAAAGAGGGTGAAGGGTATGTCAAAGGTACTGCACAAGAATAAAGTAGATGAGCTGAAGGAGAAGAAAACATGGCGAAACTGTAGTAGGGGCGATATATGTTGATCCAGAACTCTAGAAGTTCATGTATTGGATTAGGATCAAGGTGGAGATAGGGACTCAGGTGTTGAGTTTGGCCATGAGACAGATGCTGACAATATCTCTCTAGATATTGAGAAAATGATCTCATTTGAGATGAGAAGTGAAATATCCTAATGGCTTGTCTAGGACGTCATAGTGAAGGATATTAATTGTTAGTAAATCCATAAAAGCAAAGAGGCACTGCTTGACTTTGATATATGGTGTAACATGAGCATTGGTTTTGATGCAAGGTGTAACACACACATTGGTAGAGATGTAGGATGTGACATGAGCATTGGCGTGAAAGCAAGGATGTCACACATACATTGATTAGTATTGATACAAGATGTATGTTATGAGTATATTCCTTATGATAGAGTGTGATAGTTATCTTGAACCATGATTGTCGAACTAGACAATGATGGTAGCGGTTGAGGCTCTCCAAGGAAGCTCAAAGGTTCAATTTGAATGAGTATTGAACATGACAGTTGATAGGGCAAATCGCAAGTGCACGATTATGTCATCAAATAATAAAATATTGATCCCACGAGACTAGAAAACTCATTTAATTATAACAATTAATTTATCCTTAACTCAAATAGGAACTAAAAGTGAATTTAGAAAAATTGACAAGAATAATTATGAAAATAGTAAAAAGGAATTGAAATCTAATTTAGGAAGAGTTCTCAGGATAAGGGTTACCACCTTTACACTCACAAATCCTTGTTTTGCTCCTTTTCATGAACTTTAAGTTGTGAGGGTGAATTGCTCTTTGATATGTGTCATCCTCTCTCGAGCTCCAACATGTGTACTCAATTGAAGTTGCACCTACTCTCGCAGTACGATTATCATTCAAATCCTTTATTTGGATCTTTCTTTCCAATCGCTTCGTAGCAACCCAAGGTGAATTTCAGAAACCCCCGAGAATCCTAATACTACTCTCGTGAATTAGGATTCTAGTTTGAATAATTGAATGGTCAGATAGTTGGGTTCACCTCTCGATCCTTCCCCAATGTATCTAAGAGGTGTAATTTGTTGGTCAGACACCTCACACGAATAAAACTCAATTTAATGATTCAAATCACAACACTTAATAAAATAGAAGTAAGAACAAGTATTTATTGAATGTAAAAGGACATAGCCCCAATCCTATAAACAAAGGGAATTACTCACTCGTGATGGAGAAGAGAATACCGAATTCTAAATTAGAGAATTGTAATGTAAAGTGTATCATCCTTGATGGAGAACCTTCATTTATCCTAATTACAAAATATTGGGCTAAGCCCAACAAAACAAATCTAAAAAATAGGAATATAATATAACATTTATGACTTCTTTTGGCCCTTTAGTTGGTCTTCGCATAGCCTCAACACTGAATTCCATCTTCTTGCAATCTCTATTGTTTTTGGCTTTAATCCATCCAAACTGCACAACATAGCCAAAAACACCTACTCAACCCGAACAAAGAGAAATAAAAGCTATAAACAATCCTAAAGTTCTAATTATGTCCTAAAATGCAAGTTAAATGTAATGCAAATGTAGCATAATTTCACACTTATCAACAGTTGTGGTGAACTTTTGTGTAGAGGTTCCAATATATCAAAAGACTTCCTAGCAATAGGTGGCTAGGCAACATGTTCCATTTGATGGCAGTACAAGAAGTTCACTAAAAGTTTGGAGACTTAGGCTCTTGGTAACATAGTCAAGGATACTCAGAAAGGCTTATGTTGAAGGGGAGCATACTCTTATGTGACATAGTTATTAAAGAGAATTAGGTATTCAACAATGTGGAGTCAAATATTGGCTAAGGTGAAGATTCTTGTGTTGATTTCCTAAGAAGGGATATATCCGTCTATTTCAATCAAAGTGAAGATTGTTATGAATGTTTGAAATATATTATTATATGAAGTCTCACACATTGTTTAGCTTTAGAATAGAATAGAATATCAATGTTATATATTGTACTCAAGTCCCTTGTTGTAATGTGCACCAGATAGAAGCACCAAATAGAAACACCCCATGAGCACTTGGGTCTATGGTGTGCTAGAGTTTGTAATCTTTATTATCTAATAATATCTTAGTAGTTGTTAAGCTCTCCCAGATACGTAGACACAATTGGCCGAACTTTGTTATCAAATTCTCTTGTTTATTCTCTTCTCTTTATTCTATGCATTTTATTTAATTGTTTGTGACCGCACAACAATAACTTCTACTGCACCAACACAAATAACTTTATCATTACACTGATACTCATTCTTAATGATACACAACAAATTAAATTCTTATATATTATTAGTAATATAAAAAAGAATTTACATTATATTGTGTTATTTTAAAAAACATTCAAGTCTTAATCCCACAATGTGGTTCACCATACCAATCACATATATCATAATATTCTATCTTAAAAAAGTATATTACATCATAGTATCGTAATAACTACATTACAAAGGCATGCATATAATAATGTATGATTAATTAACTATACAAGTATTTTACGATAATGATAAATTAAAATTAAACTCTTAAAATATCATTTTAAACAATATATACATTCCTTTGTGTAAATTTGTTTACCATTATAATAATGAATAAATAAGTAAATATTGTAAAGTAGGTCAATAAATTTATTTGACCTAAAATTAAGTTAGTGACTTGTTTGGTTAGAGAATTTTTTTATTTTGAAAAAAACTGTATAAAAGTCTTGATTGATAAGTCAATTGGAATGACTTATGGCTTACAAATCCTATTGTCCCAAATCCTATTGTCCCAAGTCCTTTTACATCATTTTACACTTTTCAACTAATCACCCTAACTTTCAACTTTTAGTTTGTTTTTTCGCATTCAGCTAGCTTTGTAACTTTAGGCTGGCTACATTTTCAATAATCTATGTTAAATTATTGGGAATTCCAAGTATGATTAATATTGGGTAAAAGAAATTTCACATTGAAAATGAATAAATAAATTGAAGAGTGTATAAGTGAAAGAACTTATAGACCTAATATTTTAAGGTTTTAAGATGAAGTACCAACCCTACTTATATATGTATTTCTTCTCTTAGCTCATTTGTTGCAAATCTATTGCTGTTTAGGGCTCTCAATTCCTAACATCTGACATTAAAGCTTATTATAGGCTAAGGCTAATATTGTAAATGACATTTCTTTGCAAACCATTGTATAGGGTCAGAACTTATTTCTAAAGTCTTCCTAATAATGTGAAGGTTAGACGACATATTCTAAATGTGAATAAGACATGGTAAAAAAAAGTCTCACTTCAGGCATTGAAGTACGTAAAAATGGAAAGCTCCAAAAACCTAATATTACACATTGTGTTTGGTTTAAAAAATACTTAAGAATTAATTTTTTGACTTAAATATATTTTTCAACTGAAACAATAGTAAACATGTAATATTTTTTGTGCTCCCCATCCTAAAATAAGGTAAAGAAGCATAGTATATAAAGAATAGTTTTTTGTTTAACAAGTATCCACATGCCATAATCCCGTGACAAATTTTGAGGTGCACATATTTAAAGTCAAGATCATATAGTGGTATAACAAGATAGAGTGGATACTATAATAAGATTTCCACTTGATAATAAAATGTACGTGCCTAACCTGTGGGATCAAAAGATTATCCTAGTATCCAATATTTTTTGGTAAAGGGTACAAAAGTTAAGGGTAGTAGAGCATGAAGCCCTCAAACATATCTCCAAAAGCTAAAAGTTAATCGAATATTTTGTATCTCAAAATCAACCGGTACCCACCTATAAAGGTACTTAATTGCCCACACCACTAAGGGGTGGCTTTAACAATAAGAGCGTGGACAACCCCAATGAGTGCCACTTGATCCCTAGTTATAATGTTACATCTAGATTTATATTAAATTAAAACCAACAAGATATTACTCTAATACTATAAGGTTCCACTTGATCCATGCATATCATTGTTAGTCACATGTTCAATTATTGAAATCAATACATGTTGAAAGGAGGTGTTATCTCCTTCCGAAACTCGGATAAGAGAATACAATTGGTTATAAAATAAATCAGAAACTCTTATCGTGCTCATTGCCATTGATTGAAAATATTTAAACTCATTATCGTAAGTTCACAAGTAACATTTCTGTCAATATTGTGCAAAATCTTTGCCACGTTACTTACTCAGCAATTCAGTATTGAATCATTTGGAATTTGGTGGTAATCCCTAACCTGTGAAATTATGATGCCTACTATCATGAACGATTTTTGTGTAGCTTTGGGGCTTTCTTAATCATGCTTTCTTTTTTTAATCATGCTTTCTTTTTTTAATCTTTGGAAACCAAATGTAATTATTTCAAAGGCTTGCACATAATTTTTTTGAGGAATAACCTTCCCACAAAATAGTGAACAGTCACATTTTCATTTCTAAAACCAATAAAGGTAAAGTATGTTTTGTTTGCACCAATTAGTCAAATCCTATTGATAAAACCCCACATGAAGCTATAAACTAAAACATTTCTATGGACTATGGTTAATTAATATATGGTGGGATTGAGGAATAGTCCAAGCTATACCCAATGAAAAAAGTTTGTTGTCCAAAGACTAAAACCTCACTTGCTAACCCTATAGCTTTTCTAGGGAACTTATTTTGGCAATTGTTGTTCTGTAAGCCATTGAAATATGATAGTGACATTTTCTTAAATATTTGTAATTAAATGACATTTTTACTCTTGATATCCAAAAATCATTTTACACTAGTGTTCCTATCATTGGGTCAGAGAGCCCAATTCTAGGATTAGCCTTCTTTCTGCATACGATTGAAGGTCGAATTCCCAAATTTGGCTCACCACCTAGGTAGCCTTCCGAAGGTTACCGCGGGTCAGATTTGGGTCACTTGACCAGGGATATAACTCGACTTTGAAGTGCAAGTCAGGACCACGGGAACAAGCACATAGACAACACACCAAATCGGTGACTCCCAAGGTTCCCAAACGTGGACACATGATTTGAGGGGGCCATCAAGTAATGATTTGGAGGATCCAAGTCAGGTGATGTATGCATGGTATCTTACACTATAAGTAGCCCCCTCACTCACAAAGTGTGGATAGAACATTCTCATGCCTTACGATATTGTACACATCGCGCATGTTGAAACCAAGCCATTGGGTTATTCCTCTCGAATAACTTCGGCAACCACGTCCGTCGCTTATCGGAAAAACTTCACTCCCATTTCATACAAAAGTGGACTTCTACATTTTGGAAGTTCAACAATAAAGAAAACAGTAAACTGAGCCTTAAAGTCAGTTGGATTTGTAGAGGGCTAGGCTCTTTCTTAATGTTAAACAAATATTCATATACCTTACACAGTCAAATCTTCAAAACCTTTATTCCAAACAATATTATTTTGGTTCACCAAAATGAATTATTCAATATACACAGCTTCACAGGATATGGCGAATTGGGAGTTAGAGAATAGGAGTTAGAAACATGGGGTATGTTAATGTTAGTTTAGATACATGATATTGAGGAAAGCAATGGATATATACAACACCCCATTATACTAATAAATTCAGTATCCAAAAAAAGAACCTGCTAGCTCTAGTTTAGCAAATATTTAAACCAAAGTAATGCATACATGTCTGAGAATATTTTGAGTGCGCCAAAAACACTGGAAAAAATAAGACCAAAGTTTTGCAGATTACTGGCAAGAATATAAGATGATTGTTATTATACAAAAAGTAAACTTTATCTTCAGCAATTATACCTTTTTCCTTCAGGTGAATTCACCTTCATGATAAATCCTTAGTCAAACAGATCACTAGCTATTCTGCAAAAAAAATGGAAGACATTATATATACCAGGCTATCGACAACGCTTATCATGAAATAGATATAAAACATATGAGCTTATCTAGCTTTGGAAATATAAATTGACACTAACTACCATGGATTCCATTGCCAGAACCTTAAGTGAAGATTCTTTAGTTCTTCCTTTACATATCTGTTCGAGATTCATGAAAGGACAAAACATAGATTATATGGGTGCTTGTGGTGTTGTTCCTAAGATGAATTATTTAACATGTTATATCCATATTAGAAAACAACACCACAAGCAGAGTACAATACCTAAGTTTCGTCCTTCAAGAAATTAACATAAAAGAGAAACCTCCCACTGATTCTAAATGTGAAATTATTTTTTATTTAAAAGAAACAAACAGAGAAATTATATCAGAGAGGACTTAGAGAAGCATAAGCCTATATGGATTATCGCCAGAATTTTCAAGAAATGAGATGGAAGAAAATATTAGGTCCTTAAAGAAAAGGAAAACCAAACTAAATCTGCAATCCTGGTTAATAAGACATAATCCTCTGGAAAACTCTTCCTCACATTTCAAACAATTAACTCTTAACAAAACAAGCTCTATACAAAAAGTTTGCAACTACAAATCAAATCTGAAGCACTTTTCATAACTTTCTCCGAGTTCTGAAGAGTCTAATTTGCAAAAAAACTAGACCACCACCCAAGATTTTTCGCAGACAAAAACTATAAAAGTAGGATTTAGGATGAGGGCAAATCAACTCTCTTCTAAAAGAATGGGGGAGGGGCACAATATATCCTGAATGATGAACAAATTATAAAATCACATCAGCTACTGTTAGTTTCATATTAAAATTCTTCATAAATGATAAACAATCACTCTCAGCTTTGCCCTCCCTCTTCTTCCCCAACTAATACACTTGAAATTGACAATAGAGATTTGTTGTGCCTTCAGAGTTTTTTGTCAACTTGGCCATAAATGTTGGACAGTAAAATGTCAACAAAAGAATAAGCTCAATGTAGCAAGGGTGAGAATGTTCGTTAGATGAATGCACATACTGGACAAGATAGGATTATGAATGAATGCATTAGGGAGCTCTGAAGCACAGATACGTTGAACACCTTCACGTGTCGGTGTCGGACACGTATCCGACATGGATATGCTCGGATTCGTGAAGGATACATATTCCTAGAATATCCAAAAAAAAAAAAAAAAAAAAAGTTAAAAATTTTCAACAAAAAAAATATGATAAGATAAGATACGTTTTATCAATTTTATGAATTATTCTACTTTATTTTCTAGTTTTAGTACTTAGAATTTTGGAGGACAATGATTTACAATTTCCATTATATTTTCTACTTTTGATATTTTGATTTATACTTAACATTTTATCATATTTTATGTATTCTTTACTATTTTATACACGTATCTTTGAACGTATCGTATCCTATATTTTAGAAAAAAGTCGTGTCGACATATCAGATACGTATTGTATCCGACACACGTATCCATATTCGTGCTTCATAGTTAGGGGAAAGTTGAGGTAATTCCTATTGTAGAAAAGATGGACAAATCGCGCTTTAGATGATTTGGACATAGGTGAAGGAGACCGTTAGAAGCTCCAATAAGGGTAGTAGATCAAATTGAAGTTAGTCCAATTTCTAGAGGCAATGGGAGGACAAGAAAAATCGTAGGCAGAACAATTATGAAATATTTAGAGATCAATGTTTTGTCAATGAACATGATTTATGATTGAATATTATGGCATTAGATCTATGTAGCCGACCTCCCATTGGAACTAAGGCTTGGTTGTTGTTGTATATGGCTTATGATGGCTATGTAATCTTATGGCTAGGAATCAAATGGATCACTAAAAAATTTAGCAAACAAAGGAATTAAAGTTGCACCACCAACTTGTTATAAAAAAAGAAAACTACAAAAAGAACGAAGCACATTGACAACACAATATAATGAAGTACCTCAAGGAATCTGATAATGTCAAGTGAGAGGTCCCTCCAAATTTTAACAAATGATGACAACCAAGAAACTACAGTATGTAATCATTTTAGCCAGCGACTCTAATAGCCCCCAATTCGTCAATTTTTGAGCTCTTGTGCTGCATTAAATTTACGAAAAAAACTTCATTTAAGATTGACACATTTAACCTAAAAGAAGAGGTAGACAACAAAAGCATATGGAGTCGAGATAGAAAAAAGTGGCTGATAACTTGTACCGAGAAAAAGCTTCTTTCTTTTAATTACCTTACTCTTTTTGTGTTTGTGCACATCATTAATATCATCATCTCCATCATGCTTGATTTTCTGTAATCATCACATTAGTAAAATATTATGAATAAAACTAAATTTTTGAAACATTTTCAAATAGTATGTGAAACAAAGCCCCTTTATAACGCTGACACCAAATGAAATAGATGTCTTTCATTAGATCCTAATTCCTAAGTCCCAAGCAATTAAGGGTTAACAGCATCATCAGCATAACACAGATGAAAACTTTATGAAGCCAATTTATTGAATTAATTTGCAATATAATGGTATGACGGGGCTTTTAGAAGTCTGGTTATTATTTTGTAATCAATGAGAATGATGTAGATGCAGCAAATTAAAACTTCTCAACCTTATCATGGTGTTTCTTTGAGTGATCAGCACTGGAATCACGATGCCCACTTTTATCTTTCTTTTTATCCCTATCCTTGTCCTTATCTTTACTTCGGTCTTTATGATGATGCTTGTGCTTCTTATGCTCTTTGTCCCTGTCTTTGTGCTTTTTATGCTTCTTCTCCTTGTCTTTAGACTCACCTTTTGATTTTCCAGCAATAGTTGAAATCCCTTTCTCCCCCTATTAGAGAAAAAACAAAGAATAAGCACATCTAAACCAATGGCCCAGTATTATTTTTTAAAACTAAGATAGCATGTCAATTAAGAATAGCAAGTTAAGTGTGACCAAAATCAAAGAAAATTACTTACCGGGGGCAAATCGATGGGACCCGTTTCTCTTAGTTGAAAAGCCTCCTTGAGAATATCTAGGTCAAAAGGCTGTATACGAGCACTTGTTTCTCTAAAGGATGATGTGTTCTGAATGAGTTGATCAACCTGCATCCCATCTCCTTTTCGTATTTCTGTATCTCCTACCACATTGTGGAGATAGTGTGTGTCTGCAACCGACACGGGAAGTGGTTTCTTGCAGAAGAACTCAAAGTGTGGTAGCAATTTGAACTGACTTATAAGATCCACAGCACCTGTCAATTCCCTCGGTCCTATGGGTCAAAAGACACAATATGTCCTCAATGAGACAATATTACATAAAAATTAAGTAAACAATGGAAAATTCAAATTCTGAATAGATGCTAATAGCATTTATATACTTTCCAAAAAATACAATAAATTCGACAATATGCTAGGAAATAATCATATTTAAGCACTTATAAAAATAGTGGCAAATTCTGAGGTCCAGTAAACAAAACATGATGTTTTGGCAAGAAAATTCACGAATTGAATGTAAATTTGAAAACTAGAGAGTACCAAACAGAGTTTGAATCTTTGAGATCTTCCTAATCAACAAACATGTAAAAAGTAGCACATACAATGCAAAACACTAGTATGTCAAACTTTTACATACCTCCTCCAAACTTTTTGCCTTCAGAATCCATTTTTCAATCTTTCATGAGTGATTGGATCATTGTCAACTGCAATTTTTATATGACAAAAAAGTTTGTCATCTATCAATGTGAAATGATGTTTCGATTATACAATATCAACATAAATGTATATTATGCATGATGTAAACAATGATCAAATAATTGCTTTGATAATGACACTATTTTAGTTGCCAAAACCACTTGCGATTTTCATCAGAGATAAGTCGCCCTTTTTGCATGAGGGCAAACAAGTTTTGATTAAAAAGATAAAGAAATCTTATTAAAGATAAAAGAAGGGAAGTACAATGTCGGTGAGGATAAGGTATCCTCAAACAGAGAAAAACATGAAACAAATGAACAAGGCCAAAACTATGAACTCAACAAAGCTGACCAATCTCTATACAGACAAGGTACATTGCATATATGCATTTCCAATCTAAGGGAGTGTGTGGTTTGGTGTCTGTTCTTATTTGAGTTGATATGTCTTCGTTTATAATGGCCAGTTGTTGGAGACTCACTCTTCCTACATCACGTCCTAAGTTTTTCTTCATGACCACAAAATGGTCTATTGAACTGCTCATTTATCACTACATGCGGTTCCAAAACAATTAACCATTTGGTAGAACCTCTTTTCTTTGTAAACACAAAACAACCAACATTATGTATTGATTGCAGAGGTGGGTGCACCCATAGGCAGCATGCCAAAGAAACAACCATGGCACCTGCTAACCGTATGTTTGACACGGAGCCAGAAATTTCACAGATCATATTTGTTTGAAAAACATATCATAAACTCGTCAGTTGAAATCTTCACCACCATTTTTACCCTCATACCAAACTGATCATAAATCATAATGGCCAACCCAGCAATCTAAAACAGAGATTGGCATCAAGTGTTGTTCCCACATGTGAAAAAGTAAAAGAATCTTCAATAACTCATTAGGAGCACACAATGGAACAGATGATAACATATCTCTTCATATCACATCACATGAAAAAAAACCAAATTTATATAAATTCACTCTCTTATATTATATGTTGTTTAGCTGTTAAATTACACTGAAGGAGGTTTCCAAAACATTTAATCAGAGCATTCCAACAAATCATCATTTTACCTGTGTCACAAACTCTAAAACTAAAACAAGACCGACTGACAGAGCATTCCCAGTATAAGTCTAAGAGGAAATATTATTCTATCTATGACCACAACCATTAATGAGTAACCAGAAACTATGCTTCCAAGATATTTAAAAAACCGTAGCATAGCATTCCACAAAACTATTTGATAAAAAGTGTTTCCAAATTTCCAGTATACCCAGTACAAGTCTAACAGGAAAATTTATCCTATGCCCTCAGCCAAAATGCAAGTGCAAAAAGTGTTTCCTTCATTTAGTTTTGCCCATATTGGTGGAATTTTAAATTTTAAGATACCAGAGGCCATAAAATTTGTGTAGAGAATCCAAATCGCAAATGAAATCGACTTCTGAACTAATAAAGAAAAGGGGCTGCCTAGTGCACATTGCTCCCAACAGGGTAGGTCTAGGTAGAGTAAATGTATGCAGACATACCCTCCCATGTAGAGAGGTTGTTGTTGAGTTTGATTGGGGTAACAACTTTATCGTTGCGCCAACAAAAAAATATCATAGAAAGAATCCATAGAAAGACAATAGCATAATTATAAAAGTAAAAGTTTTACAAACCCCTCGATGGACTATAAATAAAATCAAATAATTTAGAAAAACACAAACTTTTAAGTTTTCTGAAAGGCCATGCTTGAGTAGCCATATATTAGCTGACATTTTCCAATTTTCGGAAATCCTTCTCATGGAAATAAATAAATTTAAATGACTCGAGTCGTAATTACTATTGCTTTGTTTATGCAGTTATACTATCTCAAATTCAATTTCCCCCCTTTTATTTTCAACAGGGATGACAATAACTTAGATAAGTTCAGCTTTGAAAAGAGAGAAAAATTGGACCAAGAAAAAAAAACGTGCAATTTACACACATCCATTGAAATACTAATTTCAAACAGTTTCCAGTAATTTGCATGGACAACTCCTTCCTGATTTTTACAGTCTCATTTAATAGCTTTAAGATGATTAAATATCCAAACGCAAAGTTAAAAAAAATTCAAAAGTTATCAAAAAGTGCCTTTGAGCATAGTTCTCGAAGTTTTCACCAAATATGCCCCTAAAAACAATATATTCCTACACGTGAACAGCAACATCAATGGGTTGTGCACACAGACAATAAAATTTCAACTCTGCAGGAATCAAAACAGAGGCTAAAACTAACCGATAGAATGATAAATTTTAAGTTCCAGAGCAAAAAAAATCCCTTGAAATTCCAATTCACCAAAGCTACGCAATCGAGCAACTTCTCAAACCTTCGACCACCCCACCAAATAATTCCGCAAAAGCTGTGCAGAATTGAAACCTTTTCAGCACAAAAATCCAAAATCCACAAAAGGGTTCTCAAACTCTGAAGAAAACAATAAGCTATAACAAATTGCACAAAATCAGAGAGACCAACGAGAAAATTGGTAATTGACCCATGATAGTGTTTGTGTTGGAGAATGAAATTGGAGAGAGTGAAGATCAAAAAAGTGGAAGAAGAAAAATTGGGTGCTTACAGAAGTGTATAAAGGGAAGATCTTTGAGGTGCGTGGGTTCAGTTCTGAAACTAACAAAACTCTTTTCTTCGCTACTGGTTTTGTGTTCTCGTTTTGTCCTTTTGGGTCTTATAAATATGCCATTTCTCCCAAGTTTTCTGTCACTTTTTTATTATTTTTTATAAGAATAAACTGTTTTCATCACATTATAATATTATAATATTGTTTATTTCTTTAAATTTAAGGAGATAAATTATCTCCTTATAAAAAGATTTATTTATTACTTAAAATAACCCAAACTTTATCTAATTTTTTGTTTGACGGTCCTTATATTACTATTGGATAATGGATCAGGTGTCAATTTACACCAAAAGACAATGTAAGACCATTCAGATAAAGACAATAAAGGCTATTTTTAGACTATACAATTGGGACATTCTCCATATCACATTCATCTAAAATACAAATGAGTATTAAAAATGATATATTAATTATGTATAAGTTTTTGCACTAACATTACATAAATATTACACTTTTATTACAAATATTAAATATATAGTGAAATGTTTTGGTGGGGGTGAGCATGGACCCGACCCTAAATGTTAGTAGGATCATTTTTTTAATCTGGATTTGGTATTAAACTTGAAGCTAACCCGACCCTAAATGTCGATCAGGTCAGCTTTTGAACCTGAACTCAACCATAAACTCGAATAAATATAATGTATACATCTTTTATATAAAGTCTTCTCATCATTGTACTTATTATTTTGGATATGTACTTTGACATATGAAATAATACATTGATAGGGCAAATCGCAAGTGCATGATTATATCATCAAGTAATAAAATATCGATCACACGAGGATTGGAAAGTTCCTTTAATTATACCAATTAATTTATACTTAACTCAAATAAGGAAATAAAATTGAATTTAGAATGATTGAGAAATTGACAACAATAATTATAAAATATTAAAAAGGATTGAAATCTAATTTAATGAGAGTTCCCAAGATAAGGGTTACCGCCTTTACACTTGCAAATCCTTGTTTTGCTCCTTTTCATGAACTTTAAGTTGTGATGGTGAATGTTCTTTGATATGTGTCATCCTCTCTCGAGCTTCGACACATGTACTCAATTGAAGTTGTGTCTACTCTCGTGGTATGATTATCAATCAAATCATTTACTTGGATCTTTCTATCCAATCGCTTTGTAGCAACCCAAGGTGAATTCCAGAAACCCCTGAGAATCTGATAGGAATGAGATTAATGTGGACCCACATGAAAAACAAGTCACAAATGAGAGAGGGAAGATCTGGAAAGTGTATTCAAGAAGGCTACGTGTCGGAAGATCATGAGAGGAGTTTCCCACTCACAAGGAGTTGTAACCGCAAGAAACCACAAGGGGGGTGAATGATAAATGCAAAAGGAAAGAGGAAAAAGGGGTACAGAAGTTTTGAGTCTAGTTACACGGCCCTAGGGCTTGGGCGAGAGGGTATACTCTCTTGAATTCTAGTTTATATTCTTTAAATTATGCATCACTTCTAAAATTCTGTTTCTACATCACTACTTTCTTTTCTATAAACTTACAAATTCTATAATTCTAAATTATGTTCTTATCATTTGGTCCGACCTGCCGGATCATATTCGAGGAGAATTGCGAAATAATTCATGGAAACCAGAAACCAAAGTCGGTTAGATGGAGTGGACCAGCGGTTAAACATGGTAGAGACGAAATTGACAGAGGTGGGTGACACTCTGGACGCGGTCGCACAAGGACAAACGCAGGTTGAGAAAGAGTTACGAGATCAGGCCGAATTTCGCAAGTATATTGCGACATTGGTGCGCCGATTGGAGAAACAAACAGAGGAAACCGAGACTATAGGAGCGGCTTACGCTGCCTCGACATCACAGGTCCTCGATGACAGTCATAGAGAGACAAATGGGGTGCACCAGGAGGCGGTAACCGTGGCAAAGATACCTCTCACCCAGGTGAACATGGAGGGTCCGGCGATATATTGGTTCACCATCCTCACGGAGATACATCCGAATTTGAGTTGGGAGATGTTTAAGGATGAACTTATGGACCAATTCAGTGGACTGGAGACACATAATCCGTATGAGGAGTTGGCATCTTTGAGGCAGAGGGGAACCGTGCAGGAATATGTGGAAGAATTCGAATATTTGGCCTCCTTGGTTCCTCGGCAACCAGAACAGCAGTATGTGGGATATTTTCTACATGGCTTGAAGGACGACATCAAGAACTGGGTTAGAATTCATGATCCAGGAACTCGTTTACAAGCCATGAAGTTGGCATACAACGTGGAGTTAGCCATGAAGAAGGGGATTGGACCTCCGAGTCGCACAAATTTTCCTCGTCCCATGACTTCTTCTCAGCCTCGCTAAGAACAAGGGCATTCAGTCGGAATCACAGTAACATGGACAATTGAGCCTCTACTAGAACAAAAAGAAAAGGAGAAACACCCAAAAATCACTTCATGCCTACGGGGGGAAGAGGAGTCAGACATCTATCAACCCAAGAATGGGAAGAACGTAGGAAGAAAGGATTGTGTTTTCGGTCCGGGTTACCATATAATCCTCTCCACAAGTGTGCTGACCCAAAATTACATATAGTGGTTTTGAGAGAAGATGAAGAAGTGGAAGAAGAAATGGCAATGGTAGAGGAGGTTAAATCGGGGGATGAGGGCAGAACCGATGAAGGGGAATGCCAGGTGTTGGAGTACATGAGCCTTAGCAGGGGTTTCGGAAACACCAAGAATACAAAAAATCTATCCACCATGAAGGTAGAAGGAATCCTTATACTGATGCTGTTAGACAGTGGTGCAACCCATAATTTTGTATCCCCGAAATTGGTGAAGTTGTTGGGATTATGGATGGAGGAAACAAGAAGAGTGAGGGTCAATTTAGGAGATGGACATAAGGTAATGTCTCACGGGGTGTGTCAAAATTTCGGAATTGGAATTGGGAACTACACTTGTATAATTGATGCTCACACACTCGAGTTAGGAGGGTTGGATGTGATTTTGGGCATAGCTTGGTTGAGGACCTTGGGCGAAGTGAGGATTAATTGGAAGGAAATGACCATGAGATTCCACGAAAATGGAAGGGAGTTCTCTTTACAAGGAGCCGAGGGGTCACACCCATTGGCATCTTCTTTGCAACGGTTAAGGGGTACTATTTTTCAGAAAGACCACTCCTCACACAGGTTGCACTTTATGGAAAAAATATTGTGTCAGCAAAACACATCCCTAATGACACAGGAGAAGGAGCAACTACAACAAGTGTTGGATCAATGGTCAGAGGTTTTCCAAACTCCTAAAGGTTTACCTTCACATAGACCATTTGAGCATGCCATTAACTTGGTACCAGGACAAAGACTGATGACAGTGAGACCGTATCGGTATCCCCACTTTCAGAAGAATGAGATTGAGAATCAAGTGCAGGATCTTCTCAAATTGGGGTTCATCAGGATGAGCATTAGTGCGTACTCCAGCCCTGTCTTGTTAGTGAAAAAGAAAGATAATTCTTGGAGAATGTGTATGGACTATCTAGCACTCAACAAGGCTACCATACCAGACAAATTTCTCATACCAGTGGTTGAGGAATTGTTGGATGAGTTACATGGTGCAACATATTTCACCAAGCTGGATCTCAAATCGGGTTACCACCAGATCCGAATGCAAGAAAGAGACATAGAGAAGACTGCATTTCGCACTCATAGTGGACATTACGAGTATTTGGTCATTCCTTTTGGCCTTTCTAATACACCAGCTACCTTTCAGGCCACCATGAATGAAACATTTAGACACCTACTTCGTAAGTATGTCCTTATCTTTTTTGATGACATATTAATCTATAGAACTAATTGGAGTTCTCATCTATTACATCTAGCCACTGTTATGAAAATTTTACAAGAAAATCAATTTTATGTTAACAAGAAAACGTGCCACTTTGCCACTAGAGAAGTAGAATATCTGGGACACATAATTTCTCTTGCAAGTGTTGTTATGGATCCTTCAAAGATCCAAGCAGTTTTGGATTGGCCTATTCCAACCAATGTCAAGGGTGTTAGGGGGTTCCTTGGACTCACAGGATACTATCGTAAATTCATCAAGGGTTATGGGAAGGTAGCCCAACCACTTACGGTATTAACCAAGAAGGATGGGTTAAATGGAATGAGCAACCACATGACGCCTTCAACCGACTCAAGAAAGTCATCACAGAAGCACGTGTTCTCTCCTTACCCGATTTCTCCAAGCTTTTTGAAGTTGAGTGTGATGCTTCCGGTCGTGGTATTTGGGAAGTGTTGATGCAAGAAAGAAAGCCAATTTCATATTTCAGTAAGGCTTTATCAGAAAAGAACCTCTCTAAGTCTACCTATGAGAAAGAGATAATGGCACTTGTCTTGGCCATTCAACATTGGAGGTCGTACTTGCTGGGAAGACCCTTTGTGGTGTATTTCGATCATAAGAGCCTCAAATTCCTCTTGCACCAACATATAACTACGGCGGATCAACAGTGTTGGATAGCAAAGTTATTGGGATACCAGTTTGATGTCAAGTATAAGTCAGGCAATGAGAACACGGCAGAAGATGCTTTGTCACGCAGGGAAGGTGAGCCAAACCTCTCCTACATAAACTCTGCACCGTTATGGATGGAGGGACATGATATGTTGGAAGACATCCAACATGATACTTATTTGAATCAAATCAGATCCTACATCCAGCAAGGGCTCAACATAAAAAAAGGCTTCACTATGAACCACAACATACTCAAGTACAAGGGCAGGTTGGTGTTGTCTGCGAGCTCCCCGTGGATTCCCAAGTTATTACAGGAGTTTCATAGCACCCCCCAAGGGGGACATTCGGGGTATTATCGAAAATATCGTAAGTTGGCGGAAAATATTTACTGAGTAGGAATGAAAAAAACTGTACAAGAATTTGTGAAAGCGTGTGATACTTGTCAGCGTTATAAATCCTCCACTTTATCCCCTGCCGGCTTGCTCCAACCTTTGCAAATTCCAGAATAGATTTGGGAGGATATTTCACTTGATTTTATTTCGGGGTTGCCTAAATCGAGGGGTTTTGAAGTGGTTTTCGTGGTGGTAGATTGCCTCTCCAAATATGCACATTTTATACTCATGAAACACCCTTACACGACTCAAGGGGTGGCAGAAGCATTCATGAAGGAGGTTGCTAGGCTCCATGGAATTCCTAAATCCATTGTCAGTGATAGAGACCCCATCTTCATCAGCCACTTCAGGACCAAATTATTCAAGCTCTATGGCACCAAACTTTGTTTGAGCTCGTCTTATCACCCACAAACCAACGGTCAAATGGAGGTAACTAACAGGTACCTAGAATCTTATTTATGTTGTTTTGCAACGGAACAACCTAAAACTTGGTCCCATTGGCTCCCTTGGATTGAACTATGCTACAATACTACATGGCATGTGTCAATCAACACTACCCCTTTTGAGGTGGTCTATGGTCGGAAGCCTCCTACTATTCTCAATTATCTACCCAGCGAGATTAGAGTTGCATCGGTTGCTTATGCTCTAGGGGAAAGAGATGAAGCCCTCAAACAACTTCGATTTCACTTGCACCATGCACAACAAGGCATAAAGAATCAAGTCGATAAACACCGCCGTGACGTCCAATTTCAGCCAGGAGATTCGGTCTATCTTAAGCTATGACCCCATAAGCAAAACTCTTTAGCCAAGAGGATTAATTAGAAACTAGCCGCATGTTTCTATGGTCCATTCACAGTGGAACGTCGCATCGGCTGTATAGCATATCAGTTGTGTTTACCTCCCTCCTTCAAGCTTCATCTGGTATTCCATGTCTCTCAATTTAAAAAGGTGGATGCCAATCACCCCATTGAGCCACATTTACCCCCGGGCATGGAGGAAGACACGGGAATTTCGTTGGAACCAGAAGACATTCTAGCCACTAGAACTCAATCACAAAGTGGAGCTCAAACAAAACAATGGTTGATTAAATGGAAGGGTCAGTCAATCGAGGAAGCTACTTGGGAAGAGGCACTCATCATTCAGCACCAGTTTCCTTCATTCAATCTTGAGGACAAGACTGATTTTCAAGAAGGCCTGAATGATAGGAATGAGATTAATGTGGACCCACATGAAAAACAAGTCACAAATGAGATAGGGAAGATCTGGAAAGTGTATTCAAGAAGGCCACGTGTGGGAAGATCATGAGAGGAGTTTCCCACTCACAAGGAGTTGTAACCACAAGAAACCGCAATGGGAGTGAATGATAAATGTAAGAAGAAAGAGGGAAATGGGGTACGAAAGTTTTGAGTCTAGTTACACGGCCATAGGGTTTGGGCAAGAGGGTATACTCTCTTGAATTCTAGTTTATATTCTTTAAATTCTGCATCACTTCTAAAATTTTGTTTCTACATCACTACTTTATTTTCTATAAACTTACAAATTCTATAATTCTAAATTTTGTTCTTATCAGAATCCTAAGACTACTTTCGTGAATTAAGATTTTACTTTGAATAACTGAATGGTCGGATAGTTGGTTTCACCTCTTGGTCATTCTCCAATGTATCTAAAATGTGTAATTTGTTGGTCAGACAACTCACACGAATAAAACTCAGTTTAATTATTCAAATTACAACACTCAATGAAATAGAAGTAAGAACAAGTGTTTATTAGATGTAAAAGGGCATAGCCCCAATCCTAGAAACAGAGGGAATTACTCACTCGTGATGGAAAAGAGAATCTCAAATTCTAAACTAGAGAATTGTAATGTAAAGTGTGAAGTGTTTGAGGGAGAACCCTCATTTATCATAATTACAAAATAGGAATATAATATAGTATTCACGACTTCTTTTGGCCCTTCAATTGGTCTTTGCATAGCCTCAACACTAAATTTCATCTTCTTATACTCAATCTCTACTCTTTTTAGCTTCAATCCATCTAAACTACACAACATAGCAAAAAACAACCGCTCAACCCGAACAAAGAGAAATAAAAGTTAAAAACAATCCTAAAGTCCTAATTATGTCCTAAAATGCAAGTTAAATGTAATGCAATTGTAGCATAATTTTACACTCATCATACATGTATATATATTGTTAATCATGCATATATGATAAAAAAAATTAAAGAATCAATGACACTTTTGACCAAATATAATAAATAGAAACACATATAAATGAGTGAGTAATCATAAAACGAGATCGAACCAGATCATTTTTATCTTCTACCCAACCTTAAATATTGTTTGTGTCTATTTTTTAATCCGAACTCAGCACTAAATATTTTGAATGAATGAATTTAGTTCATTTAAAATTTAGAGGTGTTTGTGATTATAAATAGCAAAATGGAGCGACATGTCATTATGATCGGAAATATTATGGTTGTATATAGTACATATCATTTGTTAACTAATTGTGTGAATGGTGCTTATCTAAGTGTTTAATATATTTTATAAAAATGTTATTGTTACTTAAAGAAATCAATATTAAATGACTTTTTAAGATGTTGAATGAGTTAAACATTTCCTTCTTTCATTAAATTTTTTGCTTTTGTTTTCTTAACTAACATAACAAGGTTTGGTCAGGTTTGGTGTAATGGGGTAGGACTTTACTTGATTATCAGGATGATCAAAATGTCTAGAGTTTGATTCCATGAGAGTGATAATCATATACTTTGAATGAGATTAATTTCTTAACCAAAATGGTGAGGAAGTATCATTGGTACAAAACAACTAACATATAATAAGTAGATTGTAGTTTCCTTAAATTAATTATGATGCCTTATGGTTCAATAATATATACACTCAATATTTTTTGAATGAAACCAACAAAGTATTGATCTATTAGTATAAGGTTTCGTTAGATTTCTAAAGAGACCAAAATGTCAATGATTCAATTTATATAAATGACATTTATTGGAATGAGTAACCACACATCCCAAATGAGATTAATTCATTATCCATAAGGTGATAAAATACTTTTGATAGTACAAAGAAAATGTTTTCCAATGAATTATATATACAATGTTGGACATATATTATCTATGCTCATTGTAATTTTCTTATGGTAAGTCTATTATTTACAATTAATTTTATTATTTAAGAGTTAAAATATTTAACATATGAATCATGATTATAGAATAACTGTGTAAAAAACTTATACTATGAGTGTATATATATTCATGTCACTTTATATATGGTTAGGGTCAAATAAAAAGAGTAATGTCACTAACTTTTTCTAATCCACGTGTAGTTTATTTTCCTATTTTTCATATTGGGGGAGCTTTTATAATGAATATTATAAAAATTGGCTCTGAATGACCGATTTAACTATGAATAGAGTATTTGACTCGTTTGAATCTCACATCTAACGGAAGGGACAGGTGGGGGCAGTTGCCCCCTGGATTTTAAAAAAAAAATCTATTTATCTTTTGTTTTCCTACGGAAATATATATATTGTCTCATAAAGTGTGTCACTTCATGTGTCAGTTACTGTATTTAGCCATAAAAATACTTAATTATTAAACTTTTAAATTATAAAATGTGACACACAAAGTGACACACTTTTTGGAGTATATATATTCCCTTTACCTACACCTAAACGACATCTTTATGGAGATACAAGTTGAAACTCATATATTTCTTTAATATGTAACTTCATAAATAAATATAATACAACTTGTGTGGTCCTTGTAAAATTATATATAATAGATCTAATTCTCTTATACGTAGATATTGCTTATAATAGTATGACTTTGTTTGAGTTCATAATAATTTTATGTTTGATGAAAGGGATTGTGTATGTATTGATAATATATACTATAAGAATACTTATAAGTAATTTAATATTGATAATAAATATATATATATATATATATATATATATTATTGTCCAAAAATTCTATTTTATGAGTTTTAATGAAAATGAATATTAATTTGAAATGTCAATGTCAACTTTTTATTCTTGGTGTTAGCCATTAATGTTTAAATATATTTTCTATCATAAGTCATATATTATATTATCAAGTTATTCGTATTATTTTATTTATTATGATTCAACCACTACATAAATATTATTCTGGGTATGAGCAACTAAACAAAATTACGTAGTAAGATAGAAGATGAATTTCTTACAGACAACATAGTAATTTATATTGAAAAAATAGTTGAAAATCTTATCTTTGATCCATCATGTATGTTTATTTATATTTTTGTTATTTAATTAAATATTATTGTCCCTCCTAAGATTTTGTTGAAGATCCGCCACTGCTCACATCTAATCAGTTTTGCATTGAAATCTAGATAACTTGGTTCTATTTAGTCGGTTTAAGCCTAAAATCAATCACTCTGATTGTTGGACAGGTTGGATTGGCCGAGTCAATCAAATTTTGTTTTTTTGAAATGGAAATTTATTTTTCCCATCTCAAAATGTTTTTGTTTTGAGTTAGGAAAAAATCCAAGTACTTTTCAATTTATTTGTAGTTATGTTTGATATTTTGTAACTTACATTCTAGAAAAACCTTAGTCATTTAATTAAATTCTAAACTTATTTGCACTTCTAATGAAATTAAAGCATAAAACTTATGTTATTGTTGATATTTTCAACTTAGCTGTACATTTTGTGCAAATAAAATATTTTTTATTAATGTTTTAATTAGGTATGATAATATTTTTAAATTTAAAATATAGAAATATTAAGTAATATTAGTTATTAATATGAATTTTTAATTAAATTTGCTCATCTGGTTATTCAATCATTGACTTAGTGGTTTAATAAGTAACTCATTGTCTCAATATTATGACTTAAGTCGTTAACCCGTCCAAGTTTAATAATATTAATTAAAACACAACCACACAATCTGCTAGAAACTTTTGATTTGTAGTATATATGGTTCAAAAGTTTTTACGTCTGATTTATGATATTTCTCATTCTTAATTTAAATAAATAAATTAAAATATTTAATATTGTTTAATTCTAAATTCTACTAATATAAAACCGTTTTGTTTGTACAACAAATTTAAAGGAATATTTTTATAATAAAAAAGTAAGGATGGATGAACTTGAATGAGTTTAAAAAAATACCTGAAACCAATTGTTTCCTGTAATAAAAGTTTTACACCTTTATAATAAATATAATACTTCAAACTTACACCACATTCATTATCAAGAAAACTATTTATTCTTAAGAAATGCTTTTCTTATCATATGTCAATCAAATAAATTTGAAAGTTTCTAAATCTAAATGTTAAAATAAAAACCAAAATACCTATACTAAAAATGGTAAGAATATTTAGAAAATTATCTATTATTATAATATGAACTTTATTAAAGATTTATTTTTTGTTGGTAATTTATTAAAAAAAACTTATTTTGCTAACATTAAATACAATAATATTAAAGTGTATATTTTGTGTCTAAATTTAAATAAAGAAATCTATGCAATTTAATATTGTTTTATCCTAAATTCAATTAAGACAAGTTCGTTTTGTAGAACAAATTCAAAGTGATAATTTTATAATAAAAAGTGAAGAATCTTTTATAATGTTTTACATCTATGTATATAGAATACAAAGTTTTACATTTTACATATAAGAGAGGAAATAAGATAATGACAAAAACTAGTACTAATTTAGAGATAATGATGGTGAAATAAGATCAGAGATTTGGTCAAAAAGTTGGTAATTAGAGGGTATGGGTAATATTATCCCATAAAATATAATGAATAATAAAATGTAGTGAAATACTAGATTGACATAAAGATATGTTTTAAGATTATAGAGTAGATGAATGGTTGTGATTGAAAGGAAAGTTGTAGTTCAATATAGACTTCCTTGAACTAAAGAAGGTTATTTGCATTTGAACAAGAGGATTTTACTATATTTGTGTGTTTCTTTTTGAACTAGAAGATTATAGAGTAGATGATTGGTTGTAATTTTATAACTTAGGCATGTTTTCAGTCTCAACAAGAGGATTTTACTATATCTGTGTGTTTCTTTTTGCACAACCAATAGATTGCACTTGAATACAATAAATGCTAAATGCTACATACACTAAGGAAAATGATCACTTGTGCTACAATTTTGCTGTCTTCCTATCCAAAACCAATCAAACATCACAGAATAATATTAAAATATTAATTTCTGTTTTTATAATTTTTCTATTTAAATGAATGAAACTCTATGATTGGCTTGATACACCAAGTGGGACATGAATGGAGACATGTGATCCTCATCCCATACACTAGATAGGAATGGGGATCAGCTGTCCCACTTTTTGGTGTCCCAATCCAATAGAAATTTGACACATACTTGAAAAGAAAATTAAAAAATATATAAAATAACATTTTTATGTAATTTAATGATATATGATTGGCTTGATACATGAAGACATGGAACTTTTGGGACAGAGGATCTTGGTTGGTTAGTAACTCATTTATCTTCTAACAAAATCTTCTCCATTAGATAAAAATTCTTTTTCTTTTAAGAGCAAAACTGCAACCTCTTCATAAATAAATAAAACACAAATAATATTGCATATTATCTTTCCTTTAATTTTTTAGAGTAATTCCCTCTCCATTATTGAGAGAAGTCTTACTCATTCAAGTCATATGAAGAAATACAAATCACATGTCTCAAAAGTATATCCACAACTATATCTCTTCAAATATAATTTTGACATATAATTAAAAAAAATTAAAGTAATGAAAAATATAATTAAAATGGTGTGTTACTTTTTAATAAATATCAAAATTTTATTAAATGATCCATGGTATGTATTTAAACTGATAAGTTATAAGTAGAAATCCAAAGTTTGTAAGCAGCATAAGCTAGGATACGAGTCATCATTCTAAAATATTTAATCAGGGCGGGTTTTATGTATGAAAATATTCATACTTCTTTTCATATATTTAGACTAAAGTCACAAGTTATAACATGGCAGTGCAAAATTGGTATAAACATAAATATAGCATCCCTAAAAGAAAATGCTACAAATATAGCATGCGGTCATGCATGCATATACAATCTCATTCCCTATCGCTGCCATAATATCTGTGCTAAAATTTCTCCACCTTCTTCTCCTACCTAACCCAAAAACAAGATAATAAAGAACAAAACACTACCTTAACCAATTATATTCTATCTCCCATTGCATGAAAACATGAACAATCAGTCACAACAAGAAGAACAAAAACAAAAACAAAGCAAATACAACAAACAAAAACTCCAAGATAATGAAGCAGAAGAAAACAGGTTGTTACATTCTGATTGCGAAACAATACCATTATCATCCCCACACTCGTTACCCTCAATCTCAAACAATGCAAATGCAGAAGAAGAAGATGCTGTATATGCAGCCAAAGACAAGGTTCATATATTCGACTTAGAGTCCGCCACTGGTTCCACGGTGGTGCCACCCTTCTCGTGGAAGAAGCTTTGGTTGTTCACAGGGCCAGGGTTGCTTATGAGCGTAGCATTTTTGGACCCTGGGAACTTGGAAGGGGATTTACAAGCTGGTGCAGTTGCAGGGTACTCGTTGCTTTGGCTATTGATGTGGTCAACCATAATGGGGTTGCTGATACAGCTTCTGTCGGCGAGGCTAGGGGTGGCGACGGGGCGGCACTTGGCGGAGCTGTGCAGGGAGGAGTATTCAAATTGGGCAAGGTTGGTGCTGTGGTTGTTGGCAGAGTTGGCATTGATTGCTGCTGATATTCAAGAGGTTATTGGAAGTGCTATTGCTCTTAAGATTCTTAGCAATGGATTTTTGCCCATTTGGGTTGGTGTCATTATCACTGCCTCAGATTGGTGAGCTAAGCTATTTTAATTATCAATTTCAATACATGTAGTTACTAGTCATTGGGCTATTGCTGTGTGGATTGAAGTCTACAACATCAATTATTTTATAATTAAAAAATATTTTTGAATTCGATGGGTTACAACCTAAATTTATTTGATGCATTTGCATTGTAATCTGATACAGTTGTATCATTGTGATCTAATACACCTCAATATTGTGGCCCAGATATGTTCTAGAATTTGAATCAATGGTGAAAGGGTAGATGTATAAAATATTGTTCCTACAATTAAGGATTTGTTTTAGAGTTAGATTTTGGAGGGGAATGAATGAAAAGGGAAGACTTGGATGTCATTACACAAGTGTATTTCATGACTCTCAAGTCTTCCTTCTCCTTTCATTTCCTTCCAAAATCCAACTCTCAAACTAATCCTAAAGATATTGTTTTTGAGATTTTAACTATTGAATGGTGGATGATTTGCTCGGTTATAGTATAAAAAATACTTGCACTCTTACTTGTCATTATATACATATTACATTGTTAGTATGACAAAATAGAAACAAATTATGATTCATTTTTACTCAAGAGTTTTGTCTCTTGTTGAACAGTTTCTTCTTTCTGTTTCTTGAGAACTATGGAGTAAGGAAGTTGGAAGGTGTTTTCGCAGTTTTCATTGGAACTATGGCCTTCTCTTTTGCTTGGATGTTCTTTGATACAAATCCCAGTGAAGAAGAACTTCTGATGGGTACAATACAACTTTACCTAATGACATGGTTTGAGCACATTCATTTGATTGCATGTATATGATAAATATACTACTTTATTTTATTCTCATTGTTGATATTAGTCATTCAAATTATGGATTGCATCGCGGCCACAATATTGTGGTTATGGTGACCGCTGCAACCACATCATACTGAATCATAATGATACAACTGCATCGAACTATAATCCAACCGCATCGGATCACATTTGGGCCACATCATTGCGGCAAAGTAACAGTATCGGGCCACATCAATTTTAAAAAATATTTTTTAGTAACAAAATAATTCAAACTGTAATGGTCGCAATCCGCCGTGACAACAATGATAACAATCACAGTAACCACAACTGTGACCTCAAATGCAATTTAAAACACACGGATGATATCATCATTCATTTCCCCTGCCTATGTCCAAACACATATATGTTATCAAGTTCTATATTTCTATCCATGTTCCTATAATTAATCAATAGATTTGGATGCTTCTTGTAGGTCTTTTGATCCCAAGAGTTAGCTCAAAAACACTTCGCCAAGCAGTGGAAATTGTTGGTTGTGTTATAACCCCACATAATGTTTTCCTCCATTCAGCATTAGTACAATCAAGGGACATTGATATCCATAACAAAAGCCAAGTTCAAGAGGCTATAAACTACTACTCAATTGAGTCCTCAGTTGCACTTTTAATCACTCTAGTGATCAATCTTTTCGTGATTACGGTTTTCGCAAGAGTGTTCTATGGTACAGAACAGGCCAAGGACATAGGACTAGTAAATGCAGGGCAATATCTTGAGGAGAAGTATGGTGGAGGTTTGTTTCCAATTCTCTATATATGGGGTATTGGTTTGTTAGCAGCTGGACAAAGTAGCACTATTACAGGCACATATGCAGGGCAATTTATAACAGAAGGGTTTCTGAATCTTAATATAAAGAAGTGGTTGAGGGCTTTGATTACTAGAAGTTGTGCAATTGTTCCAACTATGATTGTAGCAATTGTTTTTAATACATCAGAAGGTTCATTGGATACCTTGAATGAATGGCTTAATGTGCTTCAGGCAATACAAATTCCTTTTGCACTTATTCCTCTTCTTACTTTGGTGTCCAAAGAGGAAGTCATGGGAACCTTTAGAATAGGACCTGTAGTTGAGGTAAGCTATTCATCTAACTTTTAGTTATCTTTGATTACAATACTTTAAGTTTCGGACAAGGATCTGATGTTATAAACCATATCCCGGACCAATGAAAACTTGCCATGTCTATTAAGAAAATTAAATATTCATTATTTTTCTATTTTTGCTTCAGTATCATTAGTCCAAGACATGATTTGGGACAACAGATCCTTGTCCTTAAGTTCGAAGTACAAAGTATTTGATAACTTGAGAAGAAAAATTGGCAATGTTCTCCATATTTAGTTGTGATATTTTATTTAGTTCAAATTATATTCTTCCAAAGTTCTCTTCCAGTAAGAAGGAATATAGTGAAATACTATATAAAAGGTGTCCCTATTATCTAAATCCAAAGTTAGTATTAAACTCTGATTTAATTATTTTGATAAAGGAATCATAAGTTCTGTCCACTCATATTAAGGATTGTCTAAGCAGGTTACATTAGGCCATGTATGTAAAAACTGTAGGGAACATTTCTGTGAGTGAAGCTGATTTGGTTCTCCAGTAATGACAAGATGATTCCACTATTATGTGCACATGTGTATAACTGGAATGTTAAATCTATAAATAATATAATGTAACATGAATCTAAACCACCAAGAAGGTTTGTTTGCATTGCATGTTTTGCTAGCACATACAGAGTAAGGATTCAAACCCGACTAGGTGAGAGGACTGAGAGCCTCGTGTATTAGGTCGTCATGTTTTCATACAAATAAGGATTAAGTTTTAGTCATAAAACCGGACTCTTAAAAAGTTGGTTTGTTCTTTCAGTACTGCTATTTTCCCTAAAGTTATATGCTTGAGTTGAGTTTGCTTATCAAATACAAATTACTTTAACATAATGTTGAAATGATACCATTTTTTTGTAGTACTTGTTTAACCATAGTTCCAAATGATAAAAGTAGTTACTACACTTCTCTATAACTTTGTCAATTTTGTGATGTAGAGGGTGTCTTGGACTATATCAGTGCTGGTAATAATGATTTATGGATATCTGTTATTAGATTTCTTCCTCTCTGAAGTGAATGGAGTCCTATTTGGTTTTCTGGTGTGCCTTTGTTCTGCAGCATGGATAACATTTATTGCATATCTGGTTAAACATAGTGGTGCTGTTTCTTCTATGCTAGCAAGGTCCCCTAGTTCAAAAGGCTTTTTTTCTCTAGCTGGGAACTGATTAAGCTACAAAATCCATAGCATTTTTGGGTTTAAGACTGAATTATGTTGCTGCAAGTTCAAAGTTGTCAATTTTGCAAGAGGGTCATTGATATATATTGTGTGTTACAAAAGGAAGCACTGTTTCAACAGAACCATTTCTGAACTTGGAAAAGGAATGCAAGCACATATAGTAGGATAAAAAGTATTCTTTTGCAATGAAGAAGCTACTACCCTATCATTATGGTGAAAGATTGCCAAAGCATCGCTCTATGTCTATATAATGCAAGAAATTTACTAATTAAGCTTCATGCAAGATTATTTTGTACAGAAATTAGAATAAGGTACTTGATTATTAGTTGAAGTGTTGAATAGTTTAGGATGTAATATACTAATATGTAGTCAAAGGATAAATTACTCACACATTACCCTTGTTAGTTTATATATATTTTTGGAACATCCCTTGTTAGTTTACATGTATGTTATGTATGTAGTGGTACAAAATATTTCAGCTCATTCTGCAATTAGGTGCCACAGAAGAAAAAAAGTTGTGAAAATGCTATCTACTTTTAGAACCAATGTCTCTTTTCCATTTGCAAAATAAATCATTTTTGAACATCAATCTGTATGAGAGACATTATTTTTCAATATTAAAATGAGAGACATAAATAAATATGTCAAAAATATATGTATACATTTACACATAATTAAAGGAGCTCATTTAGAAAACCATTACTAGCATCATCTATAACCTATGAAAAGCAAAGTTAAAGACTCCACCTAGAAAATCACTATATGCTAATAAATGTTCCTTTTTTAATAGTTGAGAGTTGTGAGGCAGTGTGGAACCAATGATCTTATTCCTAATTTCATATCTCATGAGGTATTGAACATTTATACATAGTACTAGTTTTTAGCTTGTGAAATACTTGAGTTGTTAAATTTTATTTTATTACTTATTATAGTTAAGTTAAAAACAATAATTAACAAATAAATAATTTTAAAGATTAGAGATAAATTATTTTGTGTTGTTTTCTTTTTCCTTAAAACATGTCTCAGAAACAAATGCCTGATTCAAGTGGAAGAGATTTGAGTTTCTTTTTAATACTGGATTTTGGATTCCATATCTAGATTTATTATGTGTATGAACAACAAAAATATTATTAAGAGATATATTGGTTAAGAGAATAAAATATTTTATAAAAGAGATAAATTATTTTATTAAATTCGCATATTGTTTGACATGTGTATTATTTATTTTTTAATAAAATAGAGAGAAGAGAAATAAGATACATGTAAAAAATGAGTAAATCTAAAGATATAAATTATCTCCTAGTTTGTTTGAGGAAATATTTTATTGAAGGAATGTGGAAACCTACCATACATTAGTCTCATAAAAACACGTGTTTGCTCTTTGTTACTTCTAGATTTTTTATATATTTTCTTTTAGTTTTTGTCTCTTGTATCTTTCTCCACAAATCTAAACAAAATCTCTAAAACTTTTCTCTTTCACTTTTATTTTCTAACTACTACGACAAATCATTAGCTATCACAAGTATATTTCTAATGGCATGATTTATGGGTAAGATGATAATTAAGCATTGGGTTTGGTTTTATTGGATTCAAATTGGTTTCTTCAGCAGCAACAATTGAGCTTGAAATATGGTCATCAATTGGCTTGGACAATTTCTAAATAATGCTCCCAAAAACCTTTCTTTTCTCTGATTATGGTAATGATGGTGAGATGCTGTTAGGGACAAAACACTCTCCCAAGTTGGAACACAAAATATAGGAAAACTACAGTTGTTTATGTTTTTGATCAAACACACTACACTTAATAAAGAAGCTCACATTAATACCCAATTTTGTCCAGCATCTTTTTAAAATTTTAAGAAAGTTCAGGACTGGTTCGCGATTAAGAAACACTCATAAAATTAAACACTAATTATTTTAAAAAAATTAGTAACCCTAACCCTAAACCTTAGTGAGGCTATATAGCCTCACTTAGCACTAACTTCAAACACTCAGCAGTCCTATCTCATTTTAAAACACATATTGAGCAGCCTTTTTTTAAAAAAATCTGATAGCCTCATCTCTAAACCAGATAACAACTTGGCTTATCCCTAAACACTAAGTAGTTACTAGAGTACATTAAGCAGTTTTTTTGGCAAACCAAGAAGGAAGGGGACCAGACTCCATTAACCAAGTAAAACATAGTAGGTTCATTTCTTTCCTAAACCCACCTCAACTCACGGTTCCATTTTTTCATTCCTTGTTTAAACTCATTTTCATATACTGTTAAGTGCCAAAAATTAGTAAATTTGTACATGATTTGTGGGGCACTTAGTATGCATTTATGTTATAATTGTATACAATTCCTGATAACTTAGTTAATTTTGCTTTATCTAGGAATTTATTACGTTTTTGTTGTTTCAGGTTAATAAATAAAGAAAAGAGGAGAAGAAAAGAAGAAAGATGAAGATTCTGAAGAGTGCATATCTCGCTTAAGCGAGAAAAGAGTCGCTCCAGCGACAACTAAGAGAAAAAGCAACAAAATACCTGATGCTTCTCGCTCAAGCGACGGATCTTCGCTCAAGCGAGGCGTCCTAGCTCAAGCGAGGTAGTTGGCGGTAATTCATCAATTGCCTCTGTTGCTCGTCGCTCAAGCGAGAATCCCTCGCTCAAGCGAGGAGCTCAAGCCTGGGAATCTCTTGGATCCTCGCCCAAGCGAGAATATCTAGCTTGGGCGAGAGTATGGAAGTTGGAGATAGAAGTAGCGGTTTCAGAATGGGAAAAGGCAGTCAGTCATTGGAAAAAAGAGATCTGGACGAAAAAATACACAGGAGAAAAGATAGAAATCGTGGAAACGGTTCTATTACTCATTTTTTCGTATTAGTTCATGATTTAGGCATTATAATGGCGAGAATGAGTGGCTAGTTCTTCATAGTTGGGAATCGAAATGTAATCTTCTTAAACTTTTGTACTCCTGGATTCAATTCTATATTAATGTTATTTGATTTTGGAAAGTTATTCCAGATTTATTGCATGATTTCAATTAACTACTGAATTCATGATTTAAGGTTCAAGTGTAACTGGGAAGTTAAACTTGATACTGGATCTGCAAGTCATCCAATTATCTAAGGAATTGGAAGTTGGGTGATAATTTAAGAACATTACATTCAGGGAACTGATGTAATTGATTTATGAAAAATGTATGAGCAAAATTCAGTAACTTCACAGGTTGTTAAGAATTGAATCTATGGATGTATAAAGGGAAAGAATGATGAAGTTTCGATCCCGACTATATTATTTTTATTGTTAAAAATCGTTTAGTCAAGTTATTATTATTTAAACCAATGCAAATTTATCAACCAAAATTTGTATATAAATGCTCAATTGATTCTTGTAGGAAATAGTATAAATCCACTCCGCTCCTTGAGGACGATAATCTGGTACCTTACCGGACTTTATTACTTGTGCGATACGGTACACTTGCCGTTACAAAAAAATAACTAACAAGTTTTTGGCGCCGTTGCCGGGGAGCATCGAGCGATTTATATTAGTTCTTTATAAATTCGATTGGGAGTTGTACATAGTTATTCTTTAATTATATTTTTTTTTTCTGAATAGCTAACCCTTGTGCTAACTTCTACAATAGTTGTCTTATTTATGCTTTTGCGAGGAAAAGCTACTGACAAGCAATTGGAGTACAATCCTGAAATTGAGAAGTCAGCGAAGAGCAATCGAAAGAAAGCGAAAGCTAAGAAGAAGAATCAAGGTATTACGGAAGCACAGTGTAGCTCTGAACAGTCTGAAGATTCAGAGCCTAAATCAAATCAAATGGAGAATAATGCTGCAGGAAATAATCAAAGGCCTAATCCTCCAAGGAGGACTTTAGGCGATTATGCCATGTACCAGGGCCCAAGGCACTTTTCGAGTATTGTTATCCCTCAAACAGATAGGACTGTGGAAATCAAGCCAGCCTATTTGAATCTGGTCAGTGCTCACCAATTCACTGGAAAAGATTATGAAGACCCGTACGCTCACCTTGATAATTTCTATGAATTGGTGGCCACCATGGGTTATAATGATTCTCAGAGGGAAGCTGCTTATATGATGCTATTCCCCTTCTCCTTGTTGGGTGAAGCTAGAGAGTGGTTGAAATCTCATCCAACTCAGAGTTTGACGAGTTAGAGTGACTTGGAGTCCAAGTTTTTAACCAGATTTTTCCCACCAGCTCGGTATGTACATGCCAAGTTTGAGATATCCACCTTTAGGCAAGGGACTGATGAAGCATTTTATGAAGCTTGGGAACGTTTTCAGGCATTACTCAGGAAATGCCCGAATCATGGTTTTGAAGACATTGATCAATTAAACATCTTCTGCAATGGGTTGAAACCAGAAACGAAGATGATTCTAGATGCTGCAGCTGGTGGTACTATGATGTCGGTGGATGCCGAACAGGCAACGAGAATTATCACTGCTCTATCTGCTACAGACAGACAAGCTCAGCATAACAGAAGGACAGTGCAGAAGCGAGGGGTGTTGGATTTGAGTACTTCTGATGCAATTCTAGCTCAGAATAAGATTCTAACTCAACAAATTGAGGCATTAACCAAACAAATGACCAAGTTGCCTCAACAACTTAATGTGGTTCAGACTCCTCCAGTCCATCAGCAGGTCTTATGTTGCGAATATTGTGGTGGTGATCATGTCAGTGGTCATTGTTCAATGCATAGTAACAGACCAGAAGAAGAAGTTCAGTATGTCAATAATCCACCTCGTCAGGGTAATTTCCCCAACAACCCTTCGTTCAACAACCAGTTTTCACAGGGGTGGAGGGGAAATCAGAATCAGAATCCTAATTTTGGGTGGAGGCAAGAAGCTGGACCATCTAACCGACAACCACCATATCAATCTTCATATCAGCAAGGTCAACATCCACCAATGCATGAGCGACAAACAAAATTAGAAGAAACATTAGAAAAATTCATGCAGGTTTCTATTTCCAATCAGAAAAATACTGACGCATCCATCAGGAATCTAGAGACTCAAGTGGGTCAGTTGGCCAAGCAAATGGTAGAGCAGAATGCAGACAGACAGCAATTTTCCGCTAACACTCAGACCAACCCGAAAGAGCACTGCAAATCTATCACTACCAGAAGTGGTAAGGTTATTGGTAAAAGCATTGGCAAGAATTTAGCTATTGAGCAAGAAGTATTGCGTGGAAATGAAGTTGGAACATCCGAAAAAGTAAACAGAGATATACATAAAGGTAAGGAGGTAGAACATGAGGAAGGTGATATTACTACTACTGTTACAAGGGAGAATGATGATGAAACTGTTACAAGGGAGAACGATGATGAAAATAAAACTGAATTACCTCAGTTGAAGGATCTCCCTTATCCAAAACGTCCTTCCAAGAAAGATAAAGAGCGCCAGTATGCGAGATTCTTAGATTTATTCAAGAATCTCCAGATCAACATTTCCTTCCAAGAAAGATAAAGAGCGCCAGTATGCGAGATTCTTAGCTTTATTCAAGAATCTCCAGATCAACATTCCTTTTATGGAAGCTATGGAACAAATGCCTGTTTATGCAAAATTCATGAAGGATTTGTTGACAAAGAAAAGAAAAATGTCAGAAGAAACTGTAACATTGGAAGCAGGGTGCAGTGCTATATTTCAGACGTCTTTGCCTGCAAAGACTAAAGATCCAGGCAGTTTCACAATACCAGTCACAATCGGTGAGTTATCTGTGGGAAAGGCGCTGCTTGACTTGGGGGCTAGCATTAATCTTATGCCCCTTTCAATGCTGAGACGGATTGGGGAGTTAGAGATCAAGCCTACCAGAATGACATTGCAACTTGCGGATCGATCTGTTAAGTACCCATATGGACTGGCTGAGGATGTTTTGGTAAAAGTTGATGGGTTAGTCTTTCCTGTCGACTTTGTTATCATGGATATTGAAGAGGATAAGGAAGTTCCCCTGATTCTAGGTAGACCTTTCATGAAAAGTGCAAGGGTCACTATTGATGTTTATAACGGTAAGCTGAAGGTTAGAGTGGAGGACCAAGAAGTCAACTTTAATGTTTTTGAAGCTATGCAGCATCCACAGGATAAACAACATTGCTTTCGTGTAGATGTCATTGAGAATTTATTGTTGCTTGATGACATTCATATGAAGAACACTAATCCCTTAGAAAAGGTCTTGATGGGAGAGCTGGAAGGCAACAGTCCTATAGAGGATAAATTAATGAAGTCACATTTGGCAGAGTTGGATGCATCTCGCAAGGTTCCATCTGATCAGAGTCATATAGAGAAGTTGGGTAAAGATCAAAGTTCTGAAATTCCAAAGGTGGAGCTAAAACAACTACCTGTGCACTTGAAATATGTATTTTTGGAAGAAGGAGGTCAGAAACCGGTGATTATCAGCAGCACCTTATCTTTTACAGAAGAACAACAAGTTATTGAGGTGCTCAAGAAAAATGCTGGTGCAATTGGGTGGACATTAGCTGATCTACATGGAATCAGTCCATGCTATTGCATGCATAAAATTCACATGGAAGATGACTATAAACCAGTAGCACAACCGCAGAGACGTCTTAACCCAACTATGAAGGAAGTGGTTAAAAAAGAAGTGATTAAACTATTGGATGCTGGGATGATTTATCCCATATCTGATAGTAAGTGGGTGAGTCCGGTTCAGGTGGTCCCAAAGAAGGGGGGTATGACTGTCATTAGGAATGAAAAGGATGAATTAATTCCTACTAGAACGGTCACTGGTTGGCGCATGTGCATCGATTATCGAAAATTGAATCAAGCCACTCGGAAAGATCACTTCCCTCTGCCATTTATGGATCAGATGATTGAGCGATTAGCTGGTCAAGCATATTATTGTTTCCTGGATGGATATTCAGGCTACAATCAGATCACTGTGGATCCAGAGGATCAAGAGAAGACAGCTTTCACATTTCAACGGTGCATGTTAGCTATCTTTTCTGACCTGGTGGAACAATGCATTGAAGTTTTCATGGATGACTTCTCGGTCTTCGGGTCGTCATTTGAGAGTTGTTTGGCAAATCTGGACATCATTTTGCAACGATGTGTTGATACAAATTTGGTGTTGAATTGGGAGAAGTGTCACTTCATGGTGACTGAGGGGGTAGTTCTGGGACACAAAATCTCGTCCCGAGGCATCGAAGTTGACAAGGCTAAGATTGAGGTCATCAAGGACCTTCCACCACCACTCAATGTCAAGGGAATTCGGAGTTTCCTTGGACATGCAGGTTTTTATAGAAGATTTATTAAAGATTTTTCTAAAATTGCAAAGCCACTCAGTAATCTTCTTAACAAAGATACTGTTTTTCATTTTGATATTGAGTGTGCTAATGCTTTTGAAACTTTAAAACAAAAACTGATTTCTGCTCCTGTTATAGTCGCACCCGACTGGCATCTTGATTTTGAACTAATGTGTGATGCTAGTGATTATGCAGTCGGGGCGGTACTAGGACAGCGAAAATCTAAAGTGTTCCATGCCATACATTATGCTAGTAAGGTGTTGAATGAAGCACAAATCAATTATGCCACCACTGAAAAGGAATTACTAGCCATAGTGTATGCTTTGGAAAAATTTAGATCATACTTGATTGGGTCAAAAGTGGTCATTTATACTGACCATGCTGCTATAAAATATTTGCTAACCAAATCGGATTCCAAGCCGAGATTGTTGCGTTGGGTGTTATTGTTGCAGGAATTTGATTTAGTGATCAAGGACAAAAAGGGCAGTGAGAATTGTGTAGCGGATCACTTGTCACGGTTAGTGAATCAGGAGGTAACAAAGAAAGAATCAGAGGTGGTGGAGGAGTTCCCGGATGAGAAGCTTCTCTCGATTCAAGAAAGGCCATGGTTTGCTGACATGGCCAATTTCAAAGCTGCAGGGGTCATCCCTGAAGACTTTACCTGGCATCAAAAGAGGAAGTTCTTGCGGGATTCTAGACATTTTGTGTGGGATGACCCTCATCTTTTTAAAATTGGGTCGGATGGAGTACTGAGGAGATGTGTGTCTACTGAAGAAGCTAAGGGCATCCTATGGCATTGTCACAGTTCGCCATATGGAGGGCATTTCAATGGAGGGCATTTCAATGGAGAGAGGACAGCTGCTAAAGTCCTTCAGTCTGGTTTCTACTGGCCTGCTGTTTTTAAGGAGGCACATCAATTTGCTCAACAATGTGACAAATGCCAAAGAACTGGCGGAATCTCCAAGAGGAATGAAATGCCGTTAACTAATATTCAGGAGATTGAAGTATTTGACTGTTGGGGTGTTGATTTCATGGGACCATTTCCACCTTCTTGCTCACACGTTTACATTTTGGTAGCAGTGGATTATGTGTCTAAATGGGTTGAAGCAGTAGCTGCACAGAAGGATGATGCCAAAACCGTAGTTAAGTTCTTGAAGAGAAATATATTCAGTCGGTTTGGCACACCTCGGGTTCTAATTAGTGACGGAGGATCCCATTTCTGCAATGTTCAACTGCAGAAGGTCCTTCAGCATTATGGAGTCCGGCACAAGGTGGCATCTCCTTACCACCCGCAGACCAATGGGCAAGCGGAAGTATCTAATAGAGAGATCAAGAGAATACTTGAAAAAAATGTGTCCACCTCAAGAAAGGATTGGTCTCTCAAGTTGGATGACGCACTCTGGGCTTACCGCACTGCTTTTAAATCTCCCACTAGGCTATCTCCATTTCAGCTGGTATACGGGAAGGCTTGTCATTTGCCTGTTGAGCTTGAGCACAAAGCATTCTGGGCCCTCAAGTTTTTCAATTTGGATGTAAAGGCATCAAGTGATCATAGAAAGTTGCAACTTCAACGATTGGACGAGATGAGACTCAGTGCTTATGAGTCTTCCAAATTGTACAAGGAAAAGGTCAAGTTTTATCATGATCAGAAGCTCAGAAAACAAGATTTCCGGGTGGGTCAGACTGTTTTGCTATTCAATTCTTGGATGAAATTCTTTCCAGGCAAGTTGAAGTCAAAATGGTCAGGACCATTCTTAATCAAAACAGTCAAGTCACACGGTGCAATTGAGTTACAAGATCCAGCCTCTCAGCGGAGTTGGATAGTTAATGGTCAAAGATTAAAACCTTATCTGGGTGGTGTCGTCGAGCGGCTCACCACAGTTCTTTCAGAAGCTTAAGATGAACAGGCGTCAAGCTAGTGACGTTAAAGAAGCGCTACCTGGAAGGCAATCCAGTTTCTTTTCCTTTCATGAAAAAAAAAAAAAAAAAAAAGGGATTAGACTGTCCTCGCTCAAGCGAGTCCTATCTCGCTCAGGCGAGACCCACATTTGGTCTCTTCGCTTGAGCGAATTATCCTCGCTTAAGCGGTAAAAACACTTTTGCTTACTGTTTCTCGTCGCTCAAGCGAGAATCCCTCGCTCAAGCGAGAGAAACAGGTGGAAAACTCTGAGTTTTTCGCTTAAGCGAGATTTACCTCGCCCAAGCGAGAACTCAACAGTCATGCTCGCTCAAGCGAGAAAATCTCGCTTAAGCGAGAGGCCCACGAGTTGGTTCTTTAAATTGGACAGAAACGGGATTAGGGTTCATCCCCTCCTTCCTCATTCTCCAACCACGAAGAGCAAATCGTGTTTCCTCTCAAATTTCTTGCATACCTTCATCATCACTCATCTAACAAGCATTCACATCATGAGCGGACAACTGAGAAAGAAAACAGTGGCCAACAAGCCACACCCTCCCCCGAAGAAACTCAGAGGTACATCGGGTTCACAACCACCAGTGGAGTTCGATCGTTCCAGGTTCAGGAAGAAAGGGAAACAGGAATGATATAACTTGCTGCTTAATTGGATTTTCGTCCCTGAAAGACGAGTGGAAATGGAAGCGGATGAATATCCTGCTTTCATGACACCTCTACATGCACTGAAGTGGGGTGTGGTGGCCAAACCACATGCCAAGTTTGACCCTGAAGTGGTGCGCGAATTCTATGCTAATGCGTATCCATTGGAAGGGGAGGAGTTTGTCAACCAATCCTGGGTGAGGGGAAAGATTATCCTTTTTGATCGGGATACGATCAACACCTTGCTGAATAACCCATTTTTGAGGCTCAAGAGGGTTCTGTGTGAATATCACCAAGCTATTGTTGACCAGGAGTTCACTCCGGCCAACGCTGCTGCGTTATTATGTCTTCCTGGGTGTTCTTATAGCTGTAACAATGATGGACAGCCTATTCGTATTTACAGAAAACATATGACTCAGTTGGCTCAAGCATGGATGCTCTTTGTATTGCATAATGTTCACCCTAACAGTCACGTGTCCTCTA
>NC_032010.1:15952522-15954241 GCF_001865875.1 Lupinus angustifolius
TGCTATTTTGCGGGGCATGACCATTGATGTGGCTGAAATCATAGCTCAGGAGATGTTCCGCACTGTGGTTCGTGCGGGCAAGAAAGGTTCTTTGGGGTATCCATCCTTGATCACCGAACTCTGCGCTCAGCAAGGGGTTCAAGTGAATCGCACTGAAAACATTAAACCCCCGATCACCATGCAATACATTCTTCATCACTGTACGGGGATTTCTGATCAGCAGCAAGGACAAGGCTCTAATTCACACCCACCCCCTCCAGATCTTTCACTTCAAGAGCATTTTCATCGTTTGAACTTGCAGAATCAGCACCTGAGCAAACAGAATGAGCATCTTGCACTTCAAAACGAGGTGTTGCGACAAGGACAAGTATTCCAGCAACAAGGACTGTTTTCTGCATTCCAATTCTTGAGTCCAGGGAACCAATTCTGGGGTTCCACGGATACATTTACTCAACAATTTCCTTGGCCTGGGGTCATGCCTAACTTTTCGGAGGGGGCAGGAGCTTCGGGATCGGGATATGCTGGAGCTGGGACAAAGGATAATGATGGCAATGGAGATAATAATGAGGAGGATGATTTTATGGCTTCATGAGCATCAGGATGATATCAAAAACAAAAAGACTGGTTTTTCTGTACTCTTAGTTGTTTACATGTTTATGTTCTGTTTGTGTATGGGTAGGTTGTCTGTTTATGTTGTTGTTTGTTTAGGATGTAGGTAATATGTGTATTTTGTGTTTTTGTACTATGTGATAAGTATGTTTGGTTCAAGCTGAGTAACATCTGTAGTGAATGAAAACAAAATCTGGTAAAATGTTTTAATTATCCAAGTATGCTTGCTAGAAACATGTTAAGTTGTGAATCTGTGATTGTGATTGATTAGAGTTCTGAATTTAATTGTTTCGGGATGTGAATGTTGATTCAGACACAGACCGAATAGGTTGAATAATGAGCAGTTAGTCAAAGGAATATGACCTTAAACTTGGTGAGAGAATATATTTACACACAGATGAGTGACTTTGCTGGAATTGCATTAATTAGCTTTGCCTGATTTTTGGTTGTCATTAAGTAGGGAATATCATGGAGATGACTAAGGCCTAGTTTAGGATAGTCAAGCTACAGCCAGAAAGCCAACCTGTATTAATCATGAACCCATTTTTGTAGCCCCTCCACCCCTTGAGTTGGAATGAAAATTTTGTTTGAAAATTATGCACCCAAACCTTAATGATATACATCAATTTCCATACCTTTGGAGTCAGATCATTAGTGCATATTGTTTTTTAGTGTAATGTTGGGTATACAATGTGGAGGTAAATCTGAGTTGGACTGTGACTCCTTCTTCAATTATATGAATATGAGGCAACAAAATGTTAATCTTGCCAAAAAGAAAAAAGAACAAAAAAGTGAAAACTCAAAATATAAGAGTCAATTGAAGAAGGAGAATCACAATGGTTGAAAGTAAAAGTGTGGGTGGTACAGAAATTTGGAAAATGAAAGTAAAAGTGAACAATAGAAAGAGGTATTTATATGCACTAATGATTTGCCTCCCTCTTTGTATCCAAGAAAAACCAAGTTCTTTGTAGCCCAGCCTCATTACAACCCTATGTTAAGTCCTTAAGATCCATAGTTGAACCTGTGTACATGGCTTGACTGAAATGAAAGGCAAAGTCAAATTAAATGGATCCAGCAAAGAATTGAGCGAAACACTTAACATGTGAGCAT
>NC_032010.1:15954341-15992419 GCF_001865875.1 Lupinus angustifolius
CAAAAATTAGTAAATTTGTACATGATTTGTGGGGCACTTAGTATGCATTTATGTTATAATTGTATACAATTCCTGATAACTTAGTTAATTTTGCTTTATCTAGGAATTTATTGCGTTTTTGTTGTTTCAGGTTAATAAATAAAGAAAAGAGGAGAAGAAAAGAAGAAAGATGAAGATTCTGAAGAGTGCATGTCTCGCTTAAGCGAGAAAAGAGTCGCTCCAGCGACAACTAAGAGAAAAAGCAACAAAATACCTGATGCTTCTCGCTCAAGCGACGGATCTTCGCTCAAGCGAGGCGTCCTAGCTCAAGCGAGGTAGTTGGCGGTAATTCATCAATTGCCTCTGTTGCTCGTCGCTCAAGCGAGAATCCCTCGCTCAAGCGAGGAGCTCAAGCCTGGGAATCTCTTGGATCCTCGCCCAAGCGAGAATATCTAGCTTGGGCGAGAGTATGGAAGTTGGAGATAGAAGTAGCAGTTTCAGAATCGAGATGGGAGTCATTCATTGAAAAAAAAAAGATCTGGACGAAAAAAACACAGAGAAGAAAAGATAGAACTCGTGGAAACGATTCTATTACTCATTTTTCATATTAGTTCATGATTTAGGCATTATAATGGCGAGAATGAGTGGCTAGTTCTTCATAGTTGGGAATCGAAATGTAATCTTCTTAAACTTTTGTACTCCTGGATTCAATTCTGTATTAATGTTATTTGATTTTGGAAAGTTGTTCCATCTTTATTGCATGATTTCAATTAAATACTGAATTCATGATTTAAGGTTCAAGTTTAACTGGGAAGTTAAACTTGACGCTGGATCTGAATTGTCTTTCTTCCTACATAATTGATCCAGGGATGGACAATGATGTAGGAACTGCTTTACATCTGAGTTTAATTTTAGTTAGTCATCCAATTATCTAAGGAATTGGAAGTTGGGTGATAATTTAAGAACATTACATTCAGGGAACTGATGTAATTGATTTATGAAAAATGTATGAGCAAAATTCAGTAACTTCACAGGTTGTTAAGAATTGAATCTATGGATGTATAAAGGGAAAGAATGATGAAGTTTCGATCCCGACTATATTATTTTTATTGTTAAAAATCGTTTAGCCAAGTTATTATTATTTGAAACCAATACAAATTTATCAACCAAAAATTGTATATAAATGCTCAATTGATTATTGTAAGAAATAGTATAAATTCACTCCGCTCCCTGAGGACGATAATCTGGTACCTTACCGGACTTTATTACTTGTGCGATACGGTACACTTGCCGTTACAAAAAAATAACTAACATATACATATACATATTTCATATCTTGATGCACTAACACTGCCATTTTCACTCTATAATTTAATGAGCATTTACCTCATGGCATATACCAAAAAAAGCAAGCAAAAAAGAATGGGGTCTTGAATTCAATGGAGGGGTACCCTTGCCCAAAATCTTCTGGATGTGGTGGAAATACCGTCGGAAATCATCTGTGCGTGGCGCTCCCAGGCCAGTGTCGTGGTTGGCCTCAGTTTCTGTTCTCCAGCAGCACGCAGGACGTGTTCAGGCCATTTCAGTCATCTCCAACTATCTTGTTTGGCCCTGGATGAGTGACTCAGCCCATTGGGGCACCGCCGGTGACCCCTGGCCGTGAACAGCAGCGGCCAGGGTGGTTCTTCTTCTCTTTTCCTTCTTCCGGCGGCTGGGATATATTTGGGGATGTTATCTCCCCCTTCCTTTAACCCACCTAGTTTTTATTCCTTCATTTACTCTTTACCTTTTTTACTGTGTTGTTTTTTTATCTTATTTCATTGCTTTTTTTATTTGTTTTATTCATTTATTTGTTTTATTCATTGCTTTTTTTTAGGCACGCGCCTTAGGATTGCAATCGACTATAGAATCAAAAGCAAAAATCCTTGAGGTTTTTAGAGACTCCGCTCTAGTAATCCACCAGGTAAAAGGAGAATGGGAAACTTGTAATAGCAAGATGATATCTTATAGAGATCATATACAGAGGCTAGTTGAGCAATTTGAGCAGTATAGGAAGCACAGGTCAACCTTATCCTCCATGTTCCACATCAGCGGAAATGACCAACCACTCATCAGTATAGGAAGCAGATGTCAACCAACTTATTGCAATGCCATAGAAGTAGAAGAAGATGGCAAACTTGGTACCATGATATAAAATAATACATCAAGACGAAAGAATACCCTCCAAGTGCCTTTGAGAATGATAAAAGGACCTTAAGGAGATTGGCCATGAGTTTCTTCCTAAACGAAGAAGTGCTTTACAAAAGGAACCATGACATGGTACTCCTTAGGTGTGTCAAAGCGAAAGAGGCGGAAGCAATCCTTACACATGTGCACGAGGGCTCGTTTGGGACCCATGCAAATGGACATGCTATGGCTAGGAAGATATTAAGGACACTATTATTGGTTAACAATGGAGACTGATTGTTGTAACCATGTAAGGAAATGCCACAAATGCTAGATTTATGCCCACAATATCAATGCACCCCAAACCTGTTGAATGTTCTATCAGCGTCATGGCTTTTCTCTATGAGGGGAATGTATATCATAGGACCCATTGAGCCTAAAGCCTCAAATTGACATTATTTTATCCTGGTGGCCATCGATTATTTTACTAAACGGGTCGAAGTGGCTTCATATGCCAATATTACCCGAAAGGTAGTGGTCAGGTTTATTAAGAAGGAGTTAGTATACCGTTACGGTCTACCAAGTAAAATCATCACAAATAATGCCACCAACCTGAATAACAAGATGATGACTGAGACATGTGAAAATTTCAAGATCAAGCATCATACATCTTCGCCCTACCGTCCTAAGATGAATGGCGCAGTTGAGGCTGCTAACAAGAATATAAAGAAGATTGTCCAAAAGATGGTAGTAACTTATAAGGATTGGCATGAAATGTTGCCTTTCGCCTTACATGGATACCACACTTCTATTTGTACTTCCACAAGGGCCACCCCTTACTCCCTCGTATACGGAATGGAAGCAATCCTTCCTATCGTGGTAGAGATCCCAACATTAAGAATTATTGTGGAGTCAGAATTAGAAGAAACAAAATGAGTTCAAACCCAGTATGATCAATTGAACCTAATTAAAGGAAAAAGATTGGTCGTTTTGTGCCATGAACAACTTTATCAGAGGAGAATAATGAAAACATATGCAAAGAAAGTTCGACCACGTCAATTTCAAGTAGGACACATGGTATTGAATAAGATCTAACCAATTCAAAAAGAGCACAAGGGAAAATGGACTCTGAATTATGAAGAGCCTTATGTAGTGAAGAAAGTTTTCTTTGGTGGAGCCTTAATACTGACTAACATGGATGGAAATGACCTACACTTGTCAATAAACTAAGATGCTGTAAAAAAGTATTATGCCTAGAGAGGTTTTCCCTTGGAAATGTAGTGAAGAAATATAACATATTTCTCAATCAAGGTTTTATTGATGCATTATACACTATTACTTTTATTTGTTGTATTGCATGGAGAATGATGTAAATAAAATCCAACCGATATGAACCTAGATAGATCAACCTGATGATACGAGGCTTCTTTGAAACTTCTCAAATACTACAGAGATGCCACTAGTTACCCCCTTTTGAGCCCAAATATTGTTAAAGAAGATCTTAGTCTAAAAAACATAACCCGACAATATTTATAACCCAGGGAGGGTAGTTGTCCAACTATATCAATTAGAATTCTGAAATAGTTGAGAATAGGTCAATGAGACAGGAGAAAGATGGGGATGGAAAACACATGTTTTGAGCCTTAAACCTTCTTTGATAACCATAGCCAAGCCCAAAAGACCTTGTGGGGGATTGATCTATTCAGAATACATATATGAGGGTAAAAACAAACTGACTCCAAATAAATAAATAAATAAGGGCAATTATTTTCAAGACACAAATCCCTCGCACAATGCATCAATATTCCTTGCAAAAGTTCGAGCTCAATGTAAACAAAAAGGGAACCTCTCTAGCCCAAAGTTATACATGCCACTAGGGCAAATTTTTTAGTAGACTCCAATGAATAACACCGAGGCAGATTTTTGTGTAGATGATTTCATGCAGGTGAAAGTGATCATATACGGTCAACATAAATATCAAGCTGTCAAATATTGGGGAATTTTTTTATGAATTGTCGACTCATTCCAAGTTCAATGATCAAATTTTATAGTGAAAGTTAACATGGCTCATTATATAGGATAACAAAAGGATATGCAGAACACCCCCAATCACATAAGCCTCACTTCAACCAACCATATGATCATGCATTTTATTATAATATGCATAGCATATTCCACCTTTCTAAATATCTCACATACAAAATTGTTTTATTGAATTTGTACCATATTATGAAAATGAAAACTCTAACCCTTACAACACTTGATGACATTCATCTTCCATCCAAAGGATAATCTGGTGCCAACAACTACAAAGAAATTCTCTACTCCAATACAATCATGAGCGACTTCATGGGTCGATCCCAAGCTGACCCATACATCATCTAAAGACTTAGTGTTATGGTGTCGAGAAAGCAATAAAGCGATATTTACTGCAAGATGAGAATGCCCCCTAAGGACATTTCCCTTTGCGCTGATAACTTAAGCATTAAGTCAAAACACATTCACATTCCTTTCATACAACTCATGCTATAAATGCTATCATGCATACATACATCACTCAACATATATCTCATGTATCAATAATAATTTCATGCATCACATAATATACTCTCAAACAATCATACACTCAAAGCACACATCTTACTTGCATAATCACACCCAAGGAAGTCGACCAAGACTTTTCAAGAAATCAAATTACCTAGACTTATCAGCATTGTCGGACTCGGACGTCGAAATGCTATGACGTCGCTGGACTTAAACGCCAAAATGTTATTCCTTTTTCAAAACGACATTGTCAAACTCATACATCAAAATGTTTTTCTTGTCAACCTAGGTTCTGGTAGTACCCCGACCTCTGCTCCTAGTGCTTTGATGTCCCAAGTTATGATAGTACCACGACCTGCGTTCTTGGTTTTACCTTCCTGAATTCTAGCAGCACCCCAACCCGCATCTTCAGTGTTCACTTGTCAACCTAGGTTCCGACAGTACCTCGACCTGCGTTCATAGTGCTTCGATGTCCCAAGTTCCGGAAGTACCATGACATGTGTTCTTAGCTTTACCTTCCCGAATTCGGACAGTACTCCAACCTATATCTTCGGTATTCTCTTGTCAACCTAGGTTCTGGCAGTACCCGACCTGCATTCCTAGTGCTTTGATGTCCCAAGTTTTGGCAGTACCTCACCTGTGTTCTCAATTTTACCTTCCCGAATTTTGGCAGTACCCCGACTTGCATCTTCAGTGTTCTCTTGTCAACCTAGGTTCTGGTAGTACCCCGACCTACGTTCCTAGTGCTTTGATGTCCCAAGTTTCGGCAGTACCCCGACCTATGTTCTTGGTTTTACCATCCGAATTTTGGCAGTAACACGACATGCGTCTTCAGTGTTCACTTGTCAACATAGGTTCGGGAAGTACCCTAACCTACATGCATAGTGTTTTGTGTCTTTAAACAGCGACCCATACTTTTGGCACTTTTGTGGCTTCCCCAAACGAAATTAGTATTCCCTTTCTTTACTAGTTACTTACCCCGAAAACACTCAAACCATAATTTGAATGTTATCGGATAAGTAACAAGTAAAGACGGACATATGTGAATACTCAATTTCGTTTTGGGTCTTTTTAAAATTTTAAGGAAGTTCATAGACTGGTTCGTGATAAAGAAACACTCACAAGACTAATTACTAGTTATTTAAAACTCTTCATTAACCCTAACCCTAACTTAAGTGAGGCTATAAATAGCCCCACTTAACACTAACCTCACACACTCAACAACCTTATCTCATTTTAAAACACATACTGATCAGCCTTTTTTAAAATCTGGTAGCCCCATCTCCAAACCAGATATCAACTTGGGTTATCCTTAAACAATATGCAGTTACTATAGTACATTGAGTAGGTTTTTTTGGCAAAATAAGAAGGAAGGGCAAGACTCTATTAACCAAGACAACATAGAAGGTTCATTTCTTTCCCAAACCCACCTCAACTCACCGTTCCATTTTTTCCATTCCTTGTTTAAACTTATTGTCATATATATACATCTACATATTTCATATCTTGATGCACTAACACTGCCATTTTCACTCTATAATTTCATGAGCATTAACCTTATGGCATAAACCAAAAAAGCAAGCAAAACAAATGGGGTCTTGAACTTAATGGAGGGGTACCCTTGCCAGAAATGCTTCTGGATGTGGTGGAAATATCACCGGAAATCATCTGTGTGTGGCGCTCCCATGCCAGCATCGTGGCTGGCCTCAGTTTCTGTTTTCCAGTGGCCCACGGGACGTGTTCAAGTCATTTCAGCCATCTTCAACCATCTCGTTTGGTCCTAGATGAGTGACTCAGACCATTGGGGCACCGCCGGCGACCCTAGACCGTGAACAGCAGTGGCCATGGTGGTTCTTCTTCTCTTTTCCTTCTTCTAGTGGCTGAGATATATTTTGGGAAGATGATATCTTCCTCCTTTCCTTTAACCCACCTAGTTTCTATTCCTTCATTTACTCTTTACCTTTTTTATTGTGTTGTTTTTATCTTATTTCATTGCTTTTTTTATTTGTTTTATTCATTTTGTTTACTCTTTGTTGTGTATATATATGTGTAACCTCCATTCATTTATTCTATACTTGTATATATTTCATTTCCAACCTTTATGCATTGTTATTCTCTTTTTGATTACTGTATATTAAATTCTTTTTTTATTATTCTATTTTTGTGTTATTATATATTATATTGATTTCATCGAGTACATTATACCATGTAAAACATTAATGTGTACATGTGCCCTTTATTAGAGCTTTTAGGTTAAAGTTTATTAAAAAATTACATATTTTAACTCTTAGAATTCTAGGGTTTAAGTAAGCGGTATCCGACCCGAATCTTATATTTCTATCTTATTTGAGTTGAAAAGCAGTATGCGGTCTTAAACTGCATCTTCTTTCTCTCGAATAGGAGTAAGGCGGTATAGTTCAGAGTTGCATCTTCTTACTTACCCTAAATATAAGAGATCTAATTTTTACTTATATAGTTAAAAAAAACTCATAAGCGGTACCCGACACGAGTCTTATCTTCCTACCCTATTTGAGTTGAAAAGTGGTACGCGGTCTTGAACTACATCTTCTTTCTCTCGAATAGGAGTAAGGCGGTATAGTCCTGAGTTGGATCTTCTTGCTTACCCTAAATATAAGAGATTTAATTTTTACTTATATATTTTAAATCTCTTAGAATTCTAGGGTTTAAGTAAACGGTACCTGACCCGAGTCTTATCTTCCTACCTTATTCGAGTTAAAAAGCGATACACGATCTTGAACTGAATCTTCTCTCTCAAATATGAGTAAGGCGGTGTAGTCCAAAGTTGGATCTTGTTTACCCTAGATATAAGAGATATAAAGTTTTCATACTCTATAATAAAACCAATCAAACACACCAAAAATTTTCTATCTAAGAACTACATAGTCTTGATTTCTCTATTGCACCTAGGGATACGTAGGAGGAAGATGAACTCTTGTCAGATACAAAATTAAAAAAATAAAACATTTTTGTAAATAATTATTTGATTAAATATGAATTTGGGTATACTTAGTTTTATACACTTTATGCGGGTACAATTTGATAACAGACGGACGGGGTGTTAATACCTTCCATGATCCGTAACTGACTCCCGAGTCTAGAATTCTAGTTCAAAGGCCAATCCTTCCAATATTTGGGCATCAAAGGGTTTTCTATGTTTTGACCGCAAAAATGTAGTGGCGACTCCAAATCAGTCGCATGACCGATGTTCGACAAAAAATCGGGGCGCGACACTAAGTTCCAACCAAAGAACTTTGAAGCCAATAAAACCAAAAAGTCATAGATTTGATTCTTGGTTTCCTATGTGCCACTGTGGGGACAACTACAACAACACCTATTGATCATGTGGGGATATTTTGTAATGTGACAAAAGATTGTGGTATTTGAGTTCATGTTGATGTTGCTTATGCAGGTGCAAAGTTTAGATATTGCTTGATTGATGAACATTTTGTGGTTAATGAAGTAACGAATGGTGAACATTATGTTGTTAATAAAGTGAATCTTATATTGCTTGATGCAATTAATAGTTCTGGAGTGTATATCGTTTGGAATTAACTATCGCATAGTCTACTTTATTATCTTATGCATAGTTTAAATATTTGTATTCAAAAGATATGATAAAAGATGTCCAACTTTTTTTCGGATGTCATGACGCTAAAAATACTTAAGGGCATGTTGAGAATTAAGTCTTACAAATGGTTTAGAGATAGATTATTAGGATCTGTTTGCGAATTGAATTTTGGAGGGGAGAGAAAGAAAATGGAAGGTTTCAGAGTCATGAAATACACTAACAGATAAATCTGAAGTCTTCCTTTTTCCTTCTGTCCCCTCAAAACTCAACTCGCAAATAGAGTTTTAAGTTGGATGGAGGGAACACCATGTGATTATGGCCAGGGGCAGATCATCTTGGGGACAGGTGGGGGCAATTGCCCCCTTGGATTTTCCCCCCAAATTAATTGAAATATTTTTTTTAATTTTTTTCAAATATATATATTTTTTATCTTCTTCAGTTTGTATGGTTCTTATAAAAATTATAGATAATAGATCAAGTTCTCTTATATGTATAGATGTTGATATTGTTTATAATATTGTTACTTCACTTAAGTTCATAATGATTTTACACTTATGAAATAGATTATGAAGATCACACAATACATTTGTCAAATTTTGTAGCAAAAGTCCTAAGATCAAATGAAATTTTATAAATCATTTAATATCGATAACATATATATATTTATACAAAAATTCTACTCTATGGATTTCAATGAGTAAAAGAAGATTGACTTGGGATGTCAATTTCATCATCTCTGAATTAAGTGCAACTTTGACAACACTAAGAAAGTAAATACATATTATTTGTTTAATCAAATTATTCATCTTATCTTAACTATTATGATTTATCTCCAACATAAAAACTATTTCAACAACTAAGACAACCAAACAATAATTATGTAGTGGGATAGAAGATGAATTTCTTATATGATTTAATATGTATACACTGACAGTGTAAGTGTTTTTTACACTGTCTGTAAATCATCCACCATTGATTTGTTAACCACCACTGACTCTCAAACAAAAGTAATACAAATCAATAGTGGATGATAGTGCACAGATTTTAAACTATTTCTTATATACAACATGGTGATTTATTTTGAAAAGAAGATACCTGAAAATTTCATCATGTATTTAATCATCAATGAGTTTAAGTATTTAAAAGAACGAAATAAAACTCTTTAAATAAAAATAATTTTTTATATTTTTTTTATTCAAAATCCAAGTTATAAATTGTAATTAAATATTGTTGTTCCTCTTAAACTTTACATCAAAATATGTCATTTATGGCATGGAAATTGGTGAAGGAACATGCAAATTCTTTACTGGATGCCTTGTAAAATATAAGTTGCGTTTAAATATAGCTACCACAATTCTATTGTTTAGTATTGATGGAATTTAAGTTCATAAAATTGTATTAAGGTGCACTTTCACTAAATAAACCATGCATCCAATCTTCGATAAACATGCCATTTACTTCAGTATTTTTTTGAATTCGGTCTTGGTCTAATCATCTCATCATCTTTCACATTTATAAGGTTAAAAATTTACGAATGTTTAATGAACCATGTATGTTGACTGATTATTAGAATGATAGTCAATTTTGAGAAGATAAATGTATGAGTTGTTAAAAAAAATTCAGTCCTTGAGTTTAATATTTTGATCACAAATTTCTAACTCAAATTTCACACGTTTTGAAAATTTCTCCATAATTTTTTTAATAAAGATCTATTTTATTAGAGTTGAAAATAAAAAATCTAACATGGCTTTTATTAGCCACATTCAATATTAATATTTAGTCAATTTTAATTATTATATAATTAACTAGTTTCATTTGAATTCATCTAATAGTTATTTTAAAATGTGTGTTTTTACGCTGTTGACCAATCTAATTTTATATTAAATGAAATCAATATTATTAAATTTAGAATAATTATTGACTCGATCAAAATATTAGGTCATTAATAGAATTAGTGAATCACGATTGTATTAATTTACAATCTACAAAATCATATATTTAAATAGTCATGCATAATTTTTTAATTACTTTCATATTAATTGTGTAAGTTTATCTTAAAATATTTTGATTTTTTTTGACACTATTTCTCCACAGTTTCCACTTTTCGATACGTCCAATTATTTATGTTAAGGATGATGGTGTTTGACGTGGAATACATCTAGCCCTTCTTAAACAACTTATATGTTTAATACAAATTAATTTATAATCAATGGTAAATAATTTACTGACAGTGTAAAACATCATTTTATTATCAAAATAATAAAAATATTTGTGACCAATCATATGAGCAGCTCAAATAAGGTAATACATTTGTTCATGTTAATGATAACTATTTGATATAAAATAAGGTAATAAACAACAAATATAAATACAAAAGTTGAAAACATCATTTTATTATCAAAATAATGTTATTTTATTTTGTATAAATGATTGAATCAAACAAGTTAAATGAGTCTAATCAACCAAACCAACATTTTTATACTTAAATCGATTGAGTTAAACCACTTCATACAAATGTTGGTATATGACCAATCATATGAGCAGCTCAAACCAATCATGTATCTAATTGAGAATTGGACTAATAAGACTAGTAGATCTGAGTGAATTTAATAAATATTGAAATGATGTTGCCAAACATTTAGTTGTCTTGGGTACAATATAAATGTGGTAGTATGACCGATACTTATTTCCATAACTTATTTATAAGTATTTACATAAGTTATATCTATTTATAGGTATGGGTTTTAGATATTTTAGTTATATATTTGTAATAATTAAATCTAAAAAAACTTAATATATGTATACTTTTAATATAAAGTTTTTTATGCTGACAACACATTATTTATTATTAGTTTAAATTACTTTTATTTTTTGACTGTGAATGATAACTAATATATTTCAGTCATATAAGATTTATTTGCAAAATTTAGTTTAGAAGTCTTTCTTTTCTATTCTTCTTCCTCTAAAAATGAATTTGGAAGCGTCCAAATTCCAGGGAAAGAATAATAAAATAGATTATATAAATACAATAAATTTTTTATAAAATATTCAATTCAAAATGATATTATAGTGTTGTAAGGTTTGATTCATGAAGTGGGATGCATTGGGAGAGAATATCCTTAATAATATAAAAAATAGTACAGTGAAGTGTGATGATTTTTACCATTTTGTACCCTAAAAAATATTAAATGAAGGTTGATATTGATGTTATAAAAGAAGGGCCTTTCTTCTTCAGAGGAACATTAGCAGATACACTGAGATATCAAAAGTTATTTGCAGATAGAGAAAATGGAGGTAGGGTTCTTGGGTTTGGGGATAATGGGTAAGGCTATGTCCATAAACCTGCTACGCCGTGGCTTCAAGGTCACTGTTTGGAACAGGACCCTCTCCAAGGTTGTTACTTTATGTTCTTGTTTTCTGTTATTGCTTATAAAAGTTGCTGTTCCTGCCACTTATAATTTGATTCATCAGATGGGGTAACCCAGTTTGTTTTTATAGTAATCAAACTAATGGGTTTTTTTAATAATCTGCGAGGCTTTTTTGTGTGTAACCTTATCGTGATTTCTTTCCATGATAGTGGTTTGTTCTAGTTGTGATATTTTTTGTGTTTTTCTTGTTTTGGATAGAATAGCATAATCTCTTATAGGAAGAAAGGGTGGATAAATGCATGAACCTCTGAGGTACATGTATGCAATCTTACCTTTGCAGGAGAACAAGTTGTTTCCACGATTTGAACCCATGACCTCTTAGTCATAAGGCAAAATTACTGTTGTGCCGAGACTCATTTTTTGGATAGGAGTTTCTATGAACATTATTATAAGAAATTTATATGCTAACAGCTGAACCTAATTCCAAACCTTTTTTATACCAAGCAATCTGGATTAGCATGTTATTTAGATTACATTCTGTATACCAATATGGCTTGTAGAGTTGTAGCCTGGATATTATAATTTTCTATTCCTTCTATTCTATTTAGCTCTCAATATAAGTATTACTTGCTTTTAAGTTTAATACACTGCCAGTTCCATGAATGTGGATAATCCTAATTTGAGGCCTCTAAGTGTAGTGTGATGAGCTTGTGGAACATGGTGCTTCAATTGGAGAAACCCCTGCAGCTGTAGTCAAGAAATGCAAGTATACAATTGCAATGTTATCTGATCCTTCAGCTGCTCAATCGGTCAGTGGTGTTGTGAATGTTATTCTTACCATGCAACTTTTCATTTGTACTTACTTGGATTTAATTTTATAATTTTATAGGTTGTCTTTGATAAGGATGGTGTACTTGAGCAAATTTCCACTGGAAAAGGTTATATTGACATGTCAACAGTTGATGCCGAAACATCATTGAAGATATCTGAGGTTAACATTCCCTGCTGTTGCTAAAATCTATTGCCCCTGCATTTCGAATTTCCTTATTCTGTTGGAGAACTATTTTGCCTGTTACTTATGTAAAATCTAGTGATATGTGAAGGTGTTTTCTAAAATTTAATTTTGCTCCATGTTTTGAAAGAACATGTAAGCAAAAGTGAGACTGCAATTGCCACTGTTGTTGGACACCTTTTCCGTATCACCAGAATCTATTTCTGCAAAAAGTCTAATTGTTTATGTTGTGTATTTTATTTCCGAGCCTCCCATATATCTTGTAGCTGTTGGATATTGCAAAATCCTTCTCTTCTCATTACCCACCCCCACAGACACACCCATAGATTGAAAGAAGAATAATGTAAATTTAGTTTGTAATTTACAGGTCAGTGACTTTTTTTAATATTAGGCATCACAGGTTTTTATCAAATTTTAAGTATGTGATCATAATCTTCATTTGAAATCAGCAAATAAATTTAATATTTTTGACAAAGTTTAGTTAGCTGTCTATGCTATGTGCATAAGCTGGTGGCTTGCATTTTACATAGTCAACTTTTATAGCGGAAATGGTAAGAAATCCTTATAGATTAGTTGTCATTAACAAACCTGATTTCTGCAGGCAATCAAAGCAAAAGGCGGTGACTTCCTTGAAGCTCCTGTTTCAGGTAGCAAAAAACCTGCAGAAGATGGCCAACTAGTAATACTTGCTGCTGGGGACAAGGTATTTTAAAATGTTACGCAATCCAATATTGTTCTTCTGCTCTTTTAACTATTTGAGGGAGATGAATTGGTCTGATATCTTTAATCTCAATTATATGACAAACTGTTCAGAGCATCACATGCATTATAAAAAAATCTCAACCCTTTCAATGAATGTATGTTTACGTTAGGTAACTCCCCTTAGTTAGTCAGTTAGTTCCGGTTGTTTAGTTAGAGGGTTAGTTAGTTGAGGGCTAGGATGGTTAGAGAAATAAGGCATGTTGAGAGAGAGAATCATTCTGGAGTTAGGAAAGGCTTAAGACTCAATTTGAGTAGGAGAGTGAAAGGTCTCTTGAGTACCCTGACCGAGGAGAGGTTGGGCTCTCGAATTCCTGGAATTTAGTGTGATATTCAGTCAATTGTTTACTGTAATTCTGATACTTCTTATCAGTTTATTAAAACCTTCTATAGTAAATTGATGATTTCCAACTACAAAATACACCAGAAGTCGGATGAAGATATTTGAGCTATATTTAGAGCTGTAAAATGAATCAGTTGAAACTTAAATGTGCACATAATATCTTTAAATTCTAGGAACATCAGTTAGTGATTGTAATCCAGATTCACTATTGACGGCAGCCACGCAACTATCTGTTTGAAACCTTGAAAATAACATTGATCTTGCCACAGTCCATTTCCAAATGCATTATTGCAAGGGCGGTGATTGTCATGTCATCTTAAATAGCATGACATTCATTTTCTATTTGTCATAGGCATATTTTAGATTTGTTTAGAGTATCTTAGAAGATTTCTTCGGGTTTAGATTAATTTATTTTATCTTTTATAATTTATTTCCGTATTTAATTAAGAGTCTAGCACTAGTATAAATAGGGGTTAATATTATGTCTTTTTTATCACAATATCATCATATCACCCTTCACAAAATTATCAATACAATTTATTATTTTGATCATTCCTTTTTTCTCCTTTCTTATAAAATACTCTAAACACATCTAAGATGTAATCATCATAATATGAGATATTCTCTCTATATCTAAGTACTACCTAAATATCCTTTATAGTATAATTTAAGATATTCTTAGAAATTTTCATATATCTAATTATCACCTAGTGGATGGTTCGATACTCTGAAATAACCATCTACATATTCTTTTACCTTTAAAATGTGGTGGAACATTGTTATTCTTTTAGCGCTTTAAACTATACATGTGGAATTGGTGGGGTCTAGGGAGGGTTGTTGCATGGAGCTTTACCTCTGTAAACAGAGAAGTTGTTTCAGGGATTTGAACCCACGAGCTTCATATCACAAGGCAAGAACCTTATTGTTGCGATGAGTATTTCCTTCCTGATAATATCCAAATCATCATTTGCTAATTAAATATTTCCTTCGTTCTGTATCGTATGAGCCCTTCGCAGAACTTGTGAAACATCTACGAATCAGAGCTCAAGCTCATTGAGCTTTAAACTAACTAAAAAGTTAAAGACAAACTAATTCTCAATGAAGAAAGCATAAATCATCACATTCCATTTTCTGTTGAAATTTGGTGAATAGTTATGCAGTTGAAAATTGTTGATATAGTCAATGTTTTCAAGTTCTATCATGTAGATCTCCTACCGAGTTTGGAGTAAAGTATAAAACTATAAGTTCGCATTGTATCTTCTTTTTATGTTGAACTTCAGTGGTTGACTCTCTTGATATGTAGGCATTGTATGAGGAAATACTTCCAGCATTTGATGTACTGGGTAAGAAGTCTTTCTATCTCGGCGAGGTTGGAAATGGTGCAAAAATGAAACTTGTTGTTAACATGATAATGGGAAGGTAACATTTTCCTCTCTTTTTTTCTTTTTATGAGACGGGAGAGGGGATTTACCACAACTTCAGTTTAGAGCCAAACGGTTGGAACGTCCTTATTTTCTGTCTTGTTATGTAAATTAGTTTTTCTGTCTATATTATCTTTGCTACAGTATGATGAATGCTTTCTCTGAGGGGCTCACACTAGCTGAAAGAAGTGGTTTGGACCCTGGAACTCTTCTTGATGTGCTGGTAAGTGATATCTGCCAAGAAGGTTCTTGTTACATTTTATTATCATTATAAGCATTATTCGGGTATTTTTTACAGGATCTCGGAGCTATCAGTAATGGCATGTTCAAGCTTAAAGGACCCACAATGCTAAAAAACAATTACTCCCCAGCTTTTCCACTGAAACATCAGCAAAAGGATATGAGATTGGCTCTTGCTCTTGGAGATGAAAATGCTGTACCAATGCCTGTAGCAGCTGCAGCAAACGAGGTAATACTATTTGTCATGTTTTGTTTCTTACCACAAAAAAAACTAGACATTCAGAAAATGGCTCTTTAGTTCCATGTGAAAAATACAAAACTGTTTTCTTGTTCTTATATTTGATATTTTTAATCTTAATGACTACACCATATAAGTTTCACAAGGTACTTAAGTTTCAAACTTTTTTTGCTTGTAGGCTTTCAAGAAAGCCAGAAGCTTGGGGTTGGGAGACCTTGATTTTTCAGCTGTGCATGAGACTTTGAAAGCTCTTGATCATTCAACTTAACAGAATAACTTTCCAAACTGATTAAACCACTCCTATGGATAAGATTGTGAACCATCTATCATGTAATAGCTATTTGAGCATAGGTCATTGCTTTAGAATTATATTTGAATGAATAAACCGTATAAAATTTTCCTTCTCTGTCACAACATGAATTATAATATAAAAAAACATGGGTGCATTTCAAGAATGACATCAATTGTTTTAGTTATTACTATTACCGTTGAGTTTGATGTAATGGTAAGATTATTACTTAATGAGCATGAGGTTGCAAGTTTAAATCCTGAAAATAGTCTTTCTGCTTGCGAGTAAGACTGCATACATCTGCCCTCTCATACACTAGGCTGTCCTTTACTTATTACTATTACTAGTATTTTGCTTTAATATAAGCTTGATCCCTAACTCTTAATGCACTGCATGTTATTTAGTAACACTCCCTCTCTAAAATTGAAGCATATATTAATCAAGTCTGGCATGTTAATATTATCTACACTGCTTGAACAAAGTGCTTTGGAAATATTGGCTAACCGCTTCAGGGTCCATGTATGACTAGTAGAAATAAGACTGTCAAAGATTCTGTAGGGGGAAGTAACATTCTTCCTTTGAGTCATGTTGATTCATTATAAGCACTCAAATTGTGTAGAGTGGGTACACTTGAAGCCACTCTCATCAAGTGGTCTGAGCCATAAAATGATATTGTGACCAATCTACCTCACAAGGGCCATGACCACATTGCCACACCCATGAGCTCCTTTCTTTCAGGTACTATTTCCACAATATGTAAAACAGCATCCAAGTATATATGGACCTCGTAGAGTATATAAATTGATAATAAGTCTTACTATGGGTACCTTGGAGGATATATGAATTGACTATTTTTGCTTAGGTTATTTATGGGCTCAAGTTTTAGAGTCATTACTTCCTAAATTCTGACTTTTGTAGTGCTTGATGGTATCTAGCTAAGACTTGAGGTAGTATAGTTTAAGGTAAGGAATTAATTAACAATGTTGCTTGGAGCACTTCTATATGGTGCAACAACACAATAAGCTGACAAAATTGAAGCATAAATATATAGAAATGTATGTGTTAGTGTATGTAAGCAATACCATCTATCAATTAAGTGCATGTTTGGAGCGTATGAGATGGGGCAAGTGCAGCCAGAATTTTTATCCCTATATTTGCACTTCTCTTATTCTATTTGTGCTTGCTCTTCCATTAATCTCTCCATTATTACATTTCTGTCAACCTTTATATTAGATTTGGAGTGAGACTATTGATACTCTAAATTATGTTCAGAAGTGGGCATTATGCATCATCTTTTGTGGAAGAGCTCCTCTAACTAAACCACATTATAATTCTTAGTCTCATTCATAGAGACATTGCATCTAGGTAGAGGCTCTCTAATAGCTGCAAGGTCATACAATTGACTCATTGGATATTACCATCCATAAACTCTTCAAAGGCTTAAGTGAATGCCAATTTCAGTACAGAGGGAAATTGAGGTTTGCAGCAATGATTGATCATGATCATAGAGGTGTGTGGTAGCAAAAGGAAGATCATTGCATGCTAAAAGCTAATGTAACAGACAATAACTATTTGAGAAGCTCTGTATAAACTCACGATCTCCATTGTGACAAAACAAGACCAAGCTTGATGCAATGATGAATCAGCCCAAAGTAAGAAGATGATGAACAATAGTGAAGAGAAGTGAAGAAAAGAGATGATAGAATGAATACTTCTTCTGTATACTTTTATTGGTAAAGCTTATCAAACTGAATTCATGATTAACAAAGAGCAGGAGAGGGAAATATATACACAGCTTTAACTGAAAACAAAACAAACTAACAACATTTTTAACTAACAAAACTGATTTTCCCGTTAAAAAGACTAAGTCAATTTTAATGAGTTTTCTGAATCTTCCGGGCTTTTCTTCTCTTCTATTTGGGCTTCCTTTAGGCTGTTCATGTTTGTTGATAGCCCCCCACAAGCTGGCATGTGGAAATTGAGCAAGCCAAGCTTGGAAATCATGTTGTGAAAAGGTGCAGGGGTAGAGGTTTGGTGAAGATGTCAGCAACTTGAGATTGTGATGAAATAGGAAGGAGATGCAATGTACCATTCTGGACACTTTCCCTTATCACATGACAATCATTGTCAATGTGTTTCGTGCGTTCATGAAAGACGGGGTTGACAACAATATGTAAAGCAGATTTGTTGTCACAGAATAAACTAATTGGAGTGGAGTGATTGATGCCAAGATCTTGAAGAAGAAAATTGAGTCATTGAGCTTCACAGGAAGCCATAGAGAGGGCTTTGTATTTGGCTTCTGTAGAGGATTTAGAGACTGTTGTTTGCTTTTTACTCTTCCAAGATACAAGAGATGAACTAAGATAAAAACACCACCCAATTACTGATTTACGGGTATCTAAGCAAGCACCCCAATTAGAATCAGAGAAACCTTTGATGATAGTAGTGCTTTGAGGAGAAAACAACAGATCAAGAGTTGGAGAATGTTTAAGATATTGCAGAATTCTAACAGCAGCTTTGTAGTGTAGATCTGTTGGTGAGGAAACAAATTGGTTGAGATGTCCAACAACAAAACTAATGTTTGGTCTTGTATTTGTGAGGTAAAGAAGTTTTCCAATCAATCTTCTATAAGGAGTGGAATCATTCAGAGAGGAACCAGATGTGCTATGAAGAATTGTGTTGTAATCCATGGGAGTTGAACAAGGTCTAGCTGCTAACATTCATGTGTCAAATAACAGATCCAAAACATATTTTCTTTGATATAAGGCAATGCCTTTGTTAGATCTAGCAATTTCGATACCCAAAAAATATTCCAGAGTTCCTAAATCTTTAATACCAAACTTAAGATGTAGAAGCTGTTTGGTACTTTGGATTTCAGAAAAATCATTGCCTATAAAAACAAGATCATCCACATAGATTAAAATAGCAGTAAACTTTGCCCCTACTGATTTGGTAAATAAGGAGTAATCAGACTGAGATTTAACAAAACCAGATTTGATCAAAACATTGGCAAGTTTATCATATAGACATCCTCATTTAGATAGACATCCTCATTTAGATCCTCATAAAGTTGGAAACAGTGAGGCCAAGGGGAATTTTCATATAGACATCCTCATTTAGATCCCCATAAAGAAAGGCAGTATTTATATCTAATTGATGCAAAAACCAGTTGTTAGTGGAAGCTATGGATAAAAGGACTCTAATGGTGGTCATTTTTACCATAAGGTTGAAAATATCAAGGTAATCAACCCCTTCTATTTGAGTAAATCCTTTGGCTACTAACCTAGCTTTATACCTCTCTATAGAGCCATCTGATTTGTGTTTGATTTTAAAAACCCACTTGCAAGCAATAGGTTTCTTATTTTCTGGTAAATCAGTTATCAACCAAGTGTTATTTTGTTGAAGAGCATTGAGCTCAGATTCAATTGCTTGAATCCAACAATCATGGAGAATGGCGTCTTTGTAGTGTGTAGTAGTAGTGGTGGAGGAAATAGATAGGGAATAATGTTTGTGAGTAGAGGACAAAGAGTCATAAGACACAAAATTAGAGATATGGTACCTTACCAGGGATGAGATGGATGACTGAGAACCAGATGCAAGATTACAATGATAATCCTGAAGATATGATAGTGGTTTGGAGATCCTAGAGGAATATCTTGTTCTGTCATGATTTGGATTGCAGACTTGAGCATTATCAATATTAGTTTCAGTGTGTGATTCTATAACGGGATTAATATGGTGAGAAATATGCAAATCAATAACATCAGTATCAGAAATAAAAGGATCAATATGGTGGAGATAGTTAGGGAGAGGTATATATGGTTTGTTTGGAAAGCTGGAGAATGGAAAAAGGTGTTCAAAAAATACAACATTCCTTGACATTGATAATTCATGAGTGTGACACTCAATAACAATGTAACCCTTTATTCCATGTTTATATCCTAAGAAAGCACACTTTATGGATCTAAGATCTAATTTAGTTATATGTGAAGTCAAGGTTGATACATAATAAAGGCTACCAAAAACCTTGAGTTGGGATATATCAGGTAAGGTGTTGTGTAATCGTTCATAAGGAGATTTGTTGTTAAGGAACCTGGTAGGCTGTCTATTTATGAGGTGAATAGAATGAGACACAACATAATTCCATAGGCATTTTGGCAGACTAGATTGGAAGATGAGAGATCTTGCTACACCAAGAATATGTTGATGCTTTCTTTCAACAATGCCATTCTGTTAGGGAGTTTCTACACAAGAAGTCTGGTGAATAATCCCTTTATTGCCATAGAAATCTGTGAGAAAGAATTATGTTCCATTGTCACTCCTAATACATTTAACCTTAAAGCCAAATTGAGTATTATGGGCAGTCTCACTTTTATGTTTCATAAAGAATATTCAGGTATATCTAGATTTGTTACCCACAACTACCAAGAAATATCTATGACCATTAGTGGAAGGGACTGGAAGAGGTCCCCAAATGTCCATATTGACAAGGTCAAAAAGTTGATCAGACTTAGTTTCACTAGTAGAGTAAGGTAATCATTTTGGTTTAGCAAAGTGGCAAGCATCACAAAGATTACTGGTTTTATTGCATTTGATGAAAGAAAATAGAGATTTCATAATGAGGAGTTTAGAGTGTGACAAGTGACCTAATCTACAATGTCATAAATTGTTATCACTGTAACTACAGAAACTGTTAGCAACATGCTTGTCAAAAGATTCTTGCTTGGATGTGTTATGGCATATAGTCTTGTTTTGAGTCTAGCTGCACCAATCATCTTCAATCATTCCAGGTCCCGAATTTGACAGCCAGTATGAGAAAAAATTAGTTTGCAGTTTAGGGAAGTAGTGAGCTTAGACACACAGATGAGATTGAAATTAAAACTAGGTAGATAGAGCCCATTGGTGAGGTATAGACTGACAGAGAAGAAAACTGTACCAGAAAAATGAGCAGTAAGACTTGTTCCATTTGGAAGTCTTATGCATATTGGTTTAATCCTCTTAAAGTACTGGAATTCAGACAGGGAGAAGCACATGATCAATGGCTCATGTGTCTAGAATCCAACAATTCGATCTCCTAATGATAGCATCTATATTACTCATACTTGTGTTGTTGTTTTCATCAATCGTAGGATTAGTTACAATTTGATTGGCATTATGACTTTGACGTTGCATAGATTGGTGAAGGGTGGATACAGTGGCCTAATGTTGTTCACGGGTGAAGTGAAGACTTGATCAATCACCCTTTTTCTTTAGCTACTCCTTCTGAATTTGTGAAGCTGGCATCATCATCACAACTAGGTTCTTGACCAGAATGACCATTGATATTGCTAGAGTTGGTGAAGTAATTCGGGGGAACCCATGTTTTTTGTAGCAGATGTCTATGGTGTAACCTATTCCGTTGCAATAAGTGCATGTTTTGATATTTCTGCCCCCTTGACTCCTCCCACCATTATGATTTCTCCCTATACCTTGACTTCTACCTGAACATTGTCCTCTAAAGTTTCTTCCTCTTACTCTTGTATCAAAACCAGCATTGGAAAAATTTGCAAGAATCTTACTTTCATCATAAGGCAAATTCATTTGCATTTCTTGTTGGATTAGTATGGAGAAAACTTTATTGACAATGGGTAAGAGTTCCATTAACATGATTTGTGACTTAACAATAGAATATTGGTCATTTAACCCTCTCAAGAAACATATCACATATTCATTATCTCTATATGTTTTGATAGTTGGAATAAGAGTGCAATTGCATTTAATCTCACATAGACAGGTAGGTATGGGTTTGAAATTTTCAAGCTCTTGCTAGAGACCCTTTATATGTGTAAAGTAAGGTCCAATGGAAAGAGTGCCTTGTTTAACGGAGTATAATTCTCCAACTAATTTGGAGATTCTAAAGACATCCCCTTGATAATATCTCTCTTTCAAGTCATTCCATATTTCTAAGGTTGTTTCCATCCACAAAACGCTTTGGAGGATGGAAGGGTTTATAGACTGGTTCAACCAAGATACAACAAGAGTGTTGCACCTTTTCCAAGAAGAAAACATGTGATCATGACTGTATGGTTTGGGAAGGGTTCCATCTATAAACTGGATTTTATTTTTAGATTCAAGAGCCATACTCATGGCTCTAGCCCACGAATGATAGTTTTCATCATTTAAAAGAGTGGATACAATCTTTGATCCTAGATTGTCATTAGGGTAAATGAAATAGGGGTTGATTGGATCTGGAAGAGGGTTTTGTGTGGGAATTTGATTCGTGATTTGGTTGGTCATAGTCAAAGAAGAAAGTAGAGAAATATGAGTGAAAAAATGAATAGAAGAGAACCTGCTGAATCATGTGAGAAGGAAGAAAAAGAGCAAAAAAGGAGACAATGGCGGAAGCGTAGCAGAGACACCTTCAAAGAAGATGCTCTGATACCATGTAGAAACTCATGATCTCCATTGTGACAAAATAAGACCAAGCTTGATGCAATGATGAATCAGCCCAAAGTAAGAAGATGATGAACAATAGTGAAGAGAAGTGAACAAAAGAGATGATAGAATGAATACTTCTTATGTATATTTTTATTGGTAAAGCTTATCAAACTGAATTCATGATTAACAAAGAGTAGACGAGTGAAATATATACACAGCTTTAACCGAAAACAGAACAAACTAACAAAACAATTTTAACTAACAAAACTGATTTCTCCGCTAAAAAGACTAAGTCAATTTTAGTGAGTTTTCTGAATCTTCTTGGCTTTTCTTCTCTTCTATTTGGACTTCCTTTAGGTTGTTCATGTTTGCTGATAAGCTCAACTCATCATACACTTTGTTAATTTAGAAGAACCAAATTAAAAATTACTATGATATGTAGTGACCAAATATACCTTTTTGCTTTGGCCTTTACACTTAAACTCTAAATTAAGGGCGACAACTACACACCCCGAAGATGATTAGTTCCTTATTCAAAAGGTGAAAAAAATATCATTGATAATACAAAAAAATTTAATACATATACCATTATTTTTATTTTAAATTATTATTTTTGCATTCAGATAGCACCTAATAACAATGTTGTGAAACCCGAGCCGAACGTTAAACTAGAAGAGGTCTCGTATTATGTTTATCCGATTTAAAAGGTTAAACCGTCCGGTCTGACCGAGTGATTACGTACGTAATTAACAATTTTTATATATAAATGTATAGTTATATATAAATATAAAACTCTATATAATTAATAATTATATAATATTATATTGAAGTAATATTTATTCATCATTTTTTGGACCATAGTAAAACAAAATAATATTAGAGTAGTGTTTCATTTTTCTTATTTTTAAGTGAAACGTCTGGTTTACTTCCTGAGTTAATCCGGTTTAACCAAGTTTAGCACGGTCAGACCGGATTTCCGTGGTTCAAAGCGGTCCAACTCTTATCCAGTTAAAACTGTAAACCAAAGTCGTTTTCAAGTCAGGTCATCGGTTAGACAGGTCGGACCGCCTAGTCCAGTTCTCACAACACTATCTAGAAGGGAGATAATAAAATAAATTTAAAATTTATAATGCAGACAAAAATATATGCACCTATACACCATCATCCACCATTCATTTTCAATCACTATTACACAATAAAAGTAATATAAATAAATGATGAAAAATGTACTAATTGTATATAAATTTTTATACTGATAATAACAATGTATAGATATTATACTCTTATAATAAAACATTAATGTAGAAAATCGAATCTGATGAAATATATTAAAATAATAGAAATTAAATGAGGGACATTTTAAAATATCAAAATGCATAATGAACATAAAATAGAAAAGGCACGAAAATGAAAACGTACCATGCAATTTGAAAAAAGGCCAAGAGTCCGTACGAACAAATTGGGAAGACTATGGATAATTATTAAATAGTATAAAAAGTACTATATATGTATATCTTCAACACAAATTCGTAAGATTTTTTTCATAACTTCTGAACATAGTATATTATATTCTATCCAGCGGTACATAAAAATATATAATAGTTATTTATGGTGGGTATTCACCCAAGAAAATGTTCTCACATTATAATAATTTATAAAAATATAAATTAAATGAGGTCCATAAGAATGGTGGATAACTAGATGGGGCGGGTCCTACTAAAGTCTCAAGCCTATAACCGCACCCAACTTCAGACTCAAGTTATAACACCACTCAAGGCATTGGGAAAGCTATGATCGAATGTAAAGGCTAGATATAAGTTTGATAACATAACACTGAAACTTGATATAAGATAACATGTTGGTTCATGATATAAATCCAGGATAAAACAAAATTGACCGAAATGAGGGCAACTCAATAGTATCCAAAATTTGTGACAGAAAATGAACAGTACAAGCAAATAAATATTCAAGAAAATGATTCTCTAAATGTGAAAGTTTGGATAAGTTCTAAATATGCTGAATGACTAAGAAACTGCATTGAACATTCACTCGTCATCCTCATCGTCGTCGTCATCACCAGCCCCAGCAGCAGAGTTGAGAGCTTGCAAACGTGCAATCAACTTATTCTTCCTCTCCTCATAAGTAAGTTTCTTCAGGTTGTATCTGCAGAAAATGAAGCAGAAATATACTTAGTTTCTTGTTCGAATTGCTAAGTACTAAGGCTAAATTAAAAATCAAAGCTTTAATTAATGTTAAACAAAATCAACAGTTCCAAATCAATTTGCCAGGAATCAAATGACTGAAATGCATGCATTTTGCAATACTTGTAGAGTCTAGTTGGATTCATAAATATCATGATCATTTACCTCTTGTGCTCCTTTGGTGGCTGCTTCGCTGACTTCTTTGCAGTGGGATCTGCACGAATGGCTGCATGAACCTTTTTGTACAGTGCCTCAAGTCCATCAGCTTCTATGCCTCGCTTGATATATTCACTAAAGTGTGTCTGATATTTCTCAGGTTCATCTTCGATCAAGGTCTGCATATAGAATATTAAGAAAAAGTTCACTTGTCAATAAAATATCTGCAAACTCCTTTAAATATTGCACTATAAATTCCAGCAAGAAGGTACTCTAATTAAATTATTTGCACATGCCTTGATATAGTTAGCAACATGTCCACCAAAGATATATTTGCGGTGAACCTCAGCATCCAGCTCCTTCTTCTCCTTATCAAAACCAGCAAACCTTTTGTCACTGTGGGGAATATCCAAACCCCCATCCAAAGCTCCCTGTAAACAATCACAATTATTCAAGTCCACCATAGTGAAAACAAAAATAGCATCAATCATTGCAATATAATCTTGGGTACCTTGAGGGCACCAAAAACACGATTTCCAGTGGTGGTCCTAATAAGACCAACATCAAGGAGAGCACGGAATGGCCTCCTGGTCTCAGCGGGTTCCACAGAAAAATCCTCTCCAGTAGCCTGATAAAAATGATATGACCAGTTAACTTACAAAACTGTGTATACTGTATTGTGTGTCCATGACAGAAAGAGAGAGAGTATAACACATCCATTGATACCTCTACGTTCCCCTCATATTCCTCATCCAATTCAAGTGTCTTGAGGACTCTACGGGCAAGAAGAAGCCCGGTGCAATAAGCTGGGCAAAATTTTAAGACATTCAATCACAATGATAATAATGTTGGTGCCTTGGTGAAATATAAAAAAGGGGGGAATCAGGGTTGGTGAACATCATAAACAAAGTACCTGCAGCATAGTTTGTAAGGCCTACTTCAAGACCAAAGTGTGGCAGTTCATGTGCATATGCTGCAGCAAGAACGTGATCACCAGCAATGCTTGCAGATGTTATTTGTGCAATGATGTCCTTGTTAGTCTAATAATGAAATTAAGGTTTACACTCACAGAGTAACATCGTCAAATAAAACAACTTACTATGATTCAGTGCTACCATGTACATTGAGTATCTGTAAATTAAAATGATAAAGACATCCTAAACATATAAAACCAAGTCTTCATGGAAATGAACGGATAGGGGTGAAAGACAGACAGAATTTGAACAAATTGTCACGTAAATCACAAGTAAGACAAACATTGAACAAAAGGATACAAATCGAACCACAAAGCGATATTTGGGGGTGTTGTACTTGTTCTTGTCCTGGTTAATCAATCGAATCCTAGCACGGTAATCAGTCTTCCCATCTGCACATATTTTTCCAGCAAATAAAATCAATAATAACAATATAAACAAGCTGGACAATGGACAACATAGATAAACACAAACAAGAATTATACCTCTTCTTCTCTTGAACTTCACTTGATACCTCTTGAAGTAAGCCCTTGACTTCTGAGCCTTGATAAAAGCCTTCACAAAACCCAAAACAAAAAAAAAACTGTTATAACTAGCTTATAATGAATATATTTAGAGAGAAAAAAATGTATACACTCGACAATATAAGAGTTTTTTGACACTCTCAAAAACTTATTCACCATTCATTTTCAATATCATTGACTCTAACATAAAAATAATACAAATGAATTGGGGATAATACACTGACCATATACGAATCTTTATACTATCAGTGTATAGGTATTACACATGAATTTGAATTATATTGCAAAATGAATAAGTACTCCAAATATAATGCAATAAACCTAATGATAATAATAACAACAACTATAAACCCTAATCTTTTTTTACATCAGAATAACTCAAAAAAAACATATATCACAAATACAACCAAATATCTCAGAATAACAGCCACATTTTCACGGAATGTAGAGTGCAAATTGGTATAAAACGAATCATGTAAGTTGAAAAAGAAGAGAAAAAAAGAGAGAGATGAGACAGGTACCATTGGTGTGAAGCTCGATCTCTTCTTCGGCGAAAGAGTGAGAGAGGCGTAGGGTTACTTCATGTTTTGATTTATATTGTGTGCGTGTCGGGTCGGGTTTCAATGGGTATTTATATCACGGCCTTGTATGCTCATGTTTACTATGGGCTGCGTGCTAGTATTAACATTCGTGGCTTTTAGGGTTTTTTCACACTACAAAATTAATTATAACCTTCATAATTTTTGTGGTCTATGGTTAACTTAAAAAGTAGTGATTTCCGGAAAATTTTGACTTTATGAGGTAATTGTAGAACTTATATATATTTCAATTTTTACACCCGTGGAGATTTTTTATTGATTTCATCAATAATAATAATAATTATTATTACAATTTTATTATCATTTATGAGTAAAAATTAAGTCATTCCTGAGGTTAATGTTGAGTCTACATGAGCTTTACAAACTTGAAATTCTATTAATAGAATTTCTACATTAGAGTTCTTTTCATAGAAATAATGTTTTTAGATGTTAATACTCTTTTGCGCAAGTGAGAATTCCATAATAAAAGGTGCAAAAATTAAACTTTATTGTTCCTATGAATAACTCGAGAAGGTACACATTTGCAACTTCACAAGTTAATTGCAAAAGTGACCAATATCGCAAACTTCTCCAATTGTCCAAATCATGGAATATCACCAATCAAATCTTAAAGTAACATCAAATAAATTATTAAAAAACTTTAGAAACCTATTTAATAAAAGACATAGTTTTTGTTATTGAGTTTTATGACGTGTTCACCAAATCTCGACTCTTTAACCATTTCAATTTAATAAATAACTTTCGGTCTAGCAATCACCTTGACTAAATTGTCATTGGCATGGTGGATAAAACTTTTACATAATATTCTAACAAATTTAGAATTTCCTTGTTGAACTTCGTTAAAACTTATTAAACTCTATCAAAATTACATGATAATGTATGTAACCAAAGGATATATTTAACCATTAATTTGTGTTTCATCTCGGTCAACCGGATATCTTGTCCGCTTAGGATGGGATCCTTTCCGGCTAACCAGGGACCAAACAAACACAACTTGGGTGCTTAGTCACTTTCTCATATGCCTCATAATTACCTCTGACAGTTCATTTAATGTATCCCCAACTAGACATTGTCACACCGCTTGCAGATCCAACATGTCCCTCTAACAGTACGGTCAGGAACATACATACTATATGACAGGAACAAACCTATTATACACCTATGAAGCCTGCTATCAATCACCATCAACCAGTGGATAGATGTCAAATCACCCTTTTCATTTACTATAAATAGGGGGTGTCACTTTACATGAAGCATATCTATCTCATTCGTTTATTGATTACTTCACTTACTCATTCATTTATTGATTACTTCACTTACTCATTCATTTATTGCTTGTATTTACTCGCACTTGTTCTTCAACATTTTCTCTAAGTCTCATACTGATTTGATCGTCGGAGAACCTTTTCAGGTACCTCCCTCGGCAGGTCCATACTCAATATCCACCAGACTCAGGAGAAGACAACCTCAAATGGACACCAGATCCGACAATCTGACCAACCATCAAAGAACATTGGCGCCATCTGTGGGAACCTACACCATGGTAACCAATCGAAACCAAACACATCATCCCAACAAATATACATCCCAACCACTTCACTCCTTCCATTGACCCCAACACATATACAATCATCCTAACAAGCCAGCCAAAGCTAACCTCCTACCTTAGAACAACAACCACCGGCCACCCAATAGCTTCTCCAACTTATACAAATCCAAGGGCAAATTATCCAACAACAAACCCAATTGTTAGTAGAACTCTGTCAACTTAAACCGGAGCCTAGCAATAGACCATCACGACCTGTTGCTGATGAGAAACATGACGAGTCTGATGGAGAATCCTGTCTTAGGCACACACCCCCCATAAACACAAAAACCACAATTTTGCCGGGGCCAAACACCCTTTTCAGGTAGGCAATCAAGTCTTTATTTTTACCCAAACACTTAGCCTGCCTTAACAATATTGACCAATACGATAGGATTTCTCACTCGCATGACCTTCTTGACGCCTACGAATGCTCTTCCATGGGGTCTCAAATCCTATTATATGTCGAGCCTTCACAGTCACCTTGAAACATGCTGCTTTGCAGTGGTTCATATAACTAACTCCCAACAACATAGACCAATGGTCTACCTTGGTTGACAAGTTTAACGTCATGTTTACGACGAGTAAAGAACAACCAAGGTCGTCTTATACCTTGTCCGGTATTCGGCAAGGTCCACACAAGACCATTCGTGCGTATCTGGACAGATTCAATGCAGAGTAAATGAAGGTGTACACCCTAAGTCTTGATGTGGCATTACATGTGTTTGTCACTGGCCTACAAGACTGCTTTTTCAAATAAGAACTGGCCAAATACTCCAACCTCACAATGGCGGATCTCCGCTCTAAGGCCCAACAATTCATTAACTTAGAGGAGACTCACCATATTCAATCACCCGCCCAGCAACACGAGTATCGCCCCTCATGGGAAGACAAAAGACCCAAGTTTCACGATCCTCCCAGAAGTGACCCATCAAGGTTTCCCAAAAAATCCAAATACACAGTCTATACTCCCTTCAATGCTAGCCGATCCAGGATCTCGCAAGAGGTCATGGTCACACACATAGCCCAACTTCCTAAACCTAATCAAAACAAGAGGACGGGGAGCCAGGACCGGTCTAGATATTGCGAATTCCACAACATGTTTGGTCGTGTGGCTAAAGATTGCACTCAATTGCGAGAAACAATAGAAGACTTCATACAGGTCGGCCACCTACAGCTCTTCATCGCTAGAGTTAATCAGTGAAGGTGGTCACCCTCGTCCTGTCGACCTAGCCCACCTAGAGGGTGTTTCATACCAAAAGAGGTATTTACGGGGGGTTATGCAAACAACCACCAGATATACTCGCCACCGACGCCGTAATAGAGTCCCCCCCCCCATTTAATTTGACGATCGTGATTATGGAGGTGATATCCGGGAACATGGTGAATCATTGGTCATCATTGCCAAGCTTAATATAATAAGAAAGTCAGAACGTTTTTCCTCGACTAAGGAAGCACGACAGATATTATGTTACAGAGTCTGTTTGAAAAAATGAGGTTGAGCAATCGGGATCTCCAACCTTATGATGGACAGATGGTGGGCTTCTCCGACCAGGGAATTACTCCACGAAGATACATGGACGTATGGTTGATAGTCGAGGACGAGATCTTGAACCGAACACTCTAAACAAAATTTATGGTCATCAATTGCAAATCGGCATACAATGCCATTTTGGGTCGACCGACATTAAATCACCTAGAGGGAGTGGTCTCCACACCATATCTGTGTATGAAGTTCTTCTCCTCTAATCTTCACGTATGTACGGTTCAGGGAGATCAATACTATGCGAGGAATTGTTATCAAATGAGCGTCAGACCAAGCCAAGAAACAAGAAGAGGGCCACCCCCGATGAAGAGGTCGATGAGGGGTGCATTTGGTTGAGCTAGATGCTTGTGTCGACGATGGAGAATTCCACCCACAATTAAAAGGGGGGAAATTGGCCTATAGCTCGGCCCAAATAAGGACCATTTGGTGATTTGATAAGGAAACACATGGAGGTATATATGGATGACATGATCACCAAGAGCCTTCTCCCGGAGGATCATGTCTTCATTCGTGAAAGTATCTTTCAACAACTTCGTAAGTACAACAAGTGGCTTAACCCCGAGAAGTGCACATTCGGGGTGGAAGCCAAGAAGTTCCTTGGTTTCCTGCTTACAAGCCGAGGAATAGAAGCTAATCCTGCCAATGCTAAGTCATCATCAACATGAGGATCCCCTGCTCGATAAAAGATGTTCAACAACTGAATGATCAGTTGGTAGCCATGTCCAAGTTCCTCCCAACGGTCGCCAAGCACTCTCTCTCACTCTTCCAGCTACTAAAAAGAGCAAAAAGTTTGAATGGATAGAGGATTGTGAGAAAGCCTTCTAGATCGACAAACAATATATGACCACCCCTACAATTCTCACTAGACTAGCACCCGGTGAGGTGCTCTATGTTTACTTAGCCATATCAGATGAGGTCGTAGTCGTCGTTCTTATCCAAGAAACCGAGGAAGGACAAAGCGCCCGATTAATTTCACAAGCAAAGCACTGCAAGGCCCAGAGCTTAGATATCAACAATTGGAAAACGTAGCCTGCACCCTCCTAGTAGCCACTAGACGCCTGCGACAATATTTTTAATCCCATCCGACATTGATGCGGACTAAACAACCCATCAAGAATGTTCTGCATAAACCAGAGCTAGTCGGCCACATGATCTCCTGGTTCATCGAGCTATCACAATTCGATATCTGGTATGAACCCTGTATAGCCGTAAAAAGTCAGATCCTATCAGATTTTGTTGTCGTGTTGACCATACCGCCACATAACCAAGGCGAGGCTTGGACCATTTATGTTGATGGATCATCCAACCCAAAGGGAAGTGGAGCCGAAATATTGCTAGATAATGGTCATGGGGTGACCATTGAACATTCTCTAACTTTCACCTTCTCAACGTCAAACAACTAGGCTGAATATGAAGTGTGCATAGCTGGTATACAACTAGAAAGGGAGCTCAACGCCGAAAAGATTGCAATCTACAACGATTCTCAGCTTGTTGTATCACAAATAACCGGTACTTATCAAACCAAAGACACATTGTTGGATAAGTACCTCACGAAGGTAAAAGAGTTAATGGCTAAATTCACAAAAGCCACTATACAACATGTCCCTAGAGAATAGAATACCTGAGCATACATTCTCTCCAAATAGGCTAGCACTAAAAGGACAAGTAACAAAGGGTCAATTATTCAGGGGATGGCCATTGAACAAGTCACTATTCTGGATGATTGTATCAGTCCTATCATCAAGTATATTCTAAACGATGATCTTCCCTCCGACCAAAAAGAAAAATAGAGATTCATCTGACACTACTCCTGATATACCTTTCTCCAAGGCTCATTGTATCGTCAGGGTTTCTCCGCCCCACTACTTAAATGCATAGGGCCCGACATGTCACAATACGTACTTAGATAAGTTCATGAAGGAAGTTGTGGGCACCACCTTGGGGCAGCCTCCCTAGAAAAGAAAATATTACAGTCGGGATACTATTGGCCTACAATGGAGAAAGACACATCAAAGCTTACCAAGAAATGCACACAATATCAATTGTTCGCTGACTTCCATAAAGCTCCACCCGAGGAACTGACCACCACCATGACCCCTTGGCCATTTTGTAGATGGGGCATTGACATCTTGGGACCTTCCCCCCGACGGTCGGACAACTTAAATTTCTAATAGTCATTGTAGACTACTTCACAAAATGGATAGAGGTCAAAGATTTATCAACCATCACATCCGCAAATATCCAGAAGTTTACCTGGAGGAACATCATCACTCAGTTCGGAATCTCGGCCGCCATCATAATACACAATGGTACCCAGCTTTCAGATCGAAAGTTCCAAGAGTTGTTATGCGACTTACACATCAAACAACACTTCACTTCAGTTGAACATCCTCGGATGAATGGACAAGCAGAAATAAACAACAATGTCATTTTGAAAGGGATTAAGAAAAAAATGGATGAAGCAAAAGGTACGTGCCCCAACCAGCTCCACCATGTACTCTGGGCTTACCGAACGACTCCTCATTCTACTATCGGGGAATCACCATTCAAACTCACATACGGGCCAGAGGCCATGATTCTGGTTGAGATAGGCAAGTCCATTTGAAGGACCCTACAGTTTGACGAAGGAACAAATCCAATTCTCCTATGACATAATCTAGATTGGATCGAAGACAAATTGGACCATACTCGAATATGAGAGGCAACCCAAAAAAGGCGAACAACATAAAAACAACTCATCTGTAGTACCCAAAAGTTTTGAAGCAGGACCCCCGGTCATTCAAAGAGCTGATTTTGGCCGAGCCAAAGGGAAGCGCACACCAAATTAGGAAGGGCATTTCAGGTGATTAGTAAAATTGGTAAAGACGCCTACAAGTTGGCGGACTTAACAGGGAAAGGGATCCCCTAAACATGGAATGTTGCCAACCTCCGTGTTTTCTATGCTTAAAACAATTGTAATGTCGACCCTATTCGTGGCCGGACACACCCAAGTAAACCAAAAAAGAACACATATATATGTTAACAAGGTAATATTCATCTCTTTTGATTGCAGAATTAGGAAATTCCCTCCCCCAAATAACAACACCCCTCAAAGACGTGGACCATGTCCTACTTTGACGATGGTCTCTCTCTCAAACATCCCAAGGTGAGGACCAAGTCCCCCTTGGTCGACGATTAAATAGCAATATGGACCATGTCCTACTTTGATGGCGATCTCTCTCTCAAACATCTCAGGGCGAGGAACAAGTCCTCCCTAGTCGACGATTAAATTGCACCCTCAAAGGCGTGGACCATGTCTAACTTTGACGGTGGTCTCTCTCTTAAACATCTTAGGGCGAGGATTAACTTCCACCTGATCGACGATTTAATAGCACCCCTCAAAGGCGTGGACCATGTCATACTTTGACGGCGATCTCTCACTCAAACATCCTAGGGCGAGGACCAAGTGCCCCTTGGTTGACGATTAAATAGCACCCCTCAATGGCGTGGACCATGTCCTACTTTGATGGCGGTCTCTCTCTCAAACATCCCAGGGTGAGGACCAAGTCCCCCTGATCAACGTTTAAAATAGCACCCTCAAAGGAGTGGACCATGTTCTACTTTGGCGACGGTCTCCCTCAAATATTCGACGGCACGGACCAAGTTCCCCTTTGCTCATCCGAATATGAAAAAGGTCTCAAAACATTTTCAGATACTACCGACTAGATCCGAACAAAGGTCAATATACTTCCCGATAATCTATTCAAACTGCTTGTTAACCAAGACCGGACAATGATTACTTTAAAAGATTACTAGATCATTCATTTATTCATTCCCAAGATCAGACAATGATTACTTTAAAATATTACTCAATCATTTGGTTATTCATTTCCAAGACCGGAAAATGATTACTTTAAAAGATTACTCAATCATTCAGTTATTCATTCCCAAGTCGGGACAACGATTACTTTGGATTAAAGCTTACTCAGTCGCTGGTTATTCTTTCCCAAGTCTGGATGGTGATTACTTCAGATTAAAGATCATTCAGTTATGAGTGATAATTACTTCGGATTACAAATTTATATGATTGACCAATTATTCTGTTGTTCATTGATTAGACAGATCCAGAAATCATTATTCTGCTTTACTTTTCTGTTACTTATTATTCGTGCTTCCGGTCACCGGGTGCTTATAACCATTTAACAGAGAAAAAGCAATCATAAAGGAATAGGTTAGAAGGAAGCATAAATTTTCATTAAAAACCAAATAAGTACAAACCCTGCATTTGTTACATAAAAAAAAAACAAGTAAAATTAAAAGGGACACTCAGGCCAGTCCTCCGTCCTTGCTTGACACCAACAACTTAACTAGGGGTCGTCCTCCTCAGCAACCAGCTCCCCCTTGCTGGTAACACTGACATCCAGCATTGGCAGTATCGTCAGCCTCAGCCTTCAGCTGCTTCCGCTCCTCTTGCAGACTCCTCCCGCCATATCGACAACCACAACTTGTTAGCAAGTTGAAGCTTCTCCCCTTTAGACCTCTTGAAACGATTAGTTAGGGTGGTCAGCTCCCTATCTACGATGCTCAGATTCTCATGGGTGTTCAAAGTAGCTTCACGAGCATCCTAAAGATGGGATGTCAGCTTCGGCAGCTCCTCGCCGACGGTTAAATTGCACCCTCAAAGGCGTGGACCATGTCTTACTTTGACGGTGGTCTCTCTCTTAAACATCTTAGGGCGAGGATTAAGTTCCACCTGATCAACGATTTAATAGCACCCCTCAAAGGCGTGGACCACGTCATACTTTGACGACGATCTCTCACTCAAACATCCTAGGGCGAGGACCAAGTGCCCCTTGGTTGACGATTAAATAGCACCCCTCAATGGCGTGGACCATGTCCTACTTTGATGGCGGTCTCTCTCTCAAACATCCCAGGGTGAGGACCAAGTCCCCCTGATCAACGTTTAAAATAGCACCCTCAAAGGAGTGGACCATGTTCTACTTTGGCGACGGTCTCCCTCAAATATTCGACGGCACGGACCAAGTTCCCCTTTGCTCATCCGAATATGAAAAAGGTCTCAAAACATTTTCAGATACTACCGACTAGATCCGAACAAAGGTCAATATACTTCCCGATAATCTATTCAAACTGCTTGTTAACCAAGACCGGACAATGATTACTTTAAAAGATTACTAGATCATTCATTTATTCATTCCCAAGATCAGACAATGATTACTTTAAAATATTACTCAATCATTTGGTTATTCATTTCCAAGACCGGAAAATGATTACTTTAAAAGATTACTCAATCATTCAGTTATTCATTCCCAAGTCGGGACAACGATTACTTTGGATTAAAGCTTACTCAGTCGCTGGTTATTCTTTCCCAAGTCTGGATGGTGATTACTTCAGATTAAAGATCATTCAGTTATGAGTGATAATTACTTCGGATTACAAATTTATATGATTGACCAATTATTCTGTTGTTCATTGATTAGACAGATCCAGAAATCATTATTCTGCTTTACTTTTCTGTTACTTATTATTCGTGCTTCCGGTCACCGGGTGCTTATAACCATTTAACAGAGAAAAAGCAATCATAAAGGAATAGGTTAGAAGGAAGCATAAATTTTCATTAAAAACCAAATAAGTACAAACCCTGCATTTGTTACATAAAAAAAAAACAAGTAAAATTAAAAGGGACACTCAGGCCAGTCCTCCGTCCTTGCTTGACACCAACAACTTAACTAGGGGTCGTCCTCCTCAGCAACCAGCTCCCCCTTGCTGGTAACACTGACATCCAGCATTGGCAGTATCGTCAGCCTCAGCCTTCAGCTGCTTCCGCTCCTCTTGCAGACTCCTCCCGCCATATCGACAACCACAACTTGTTAGCAAGTTGAAGCTTCTCCCCTTTAGACCTCTTGAAACGATTAGTTAGGGTGGTCAGCTCCCTATCTACGATGCTCAGATTCTCATGGGTGTTCAAAGTAGCTTCACGAGCATCCTAAAGATGGGATGTCAGCTTCGGCAGCTCCTCGCCGACGGTTAAATTGCACCCTCAAAGGCGTGGACCATGTCTTACTTTGACGGTGGTCTCTCTCTTAAACATCTTAGGGCGAGGATTAAGTTCCACCTGATCAACGATTTAATAGCACCCCTCAAAGGCGTGGACCACGTCATACTTTGACGACGATCTCTCACTCAAACATCCTAGGGCGAGGACCAAGTGCCCCTTGGTTGACGATTAAATAGCACCCCTCAATGGCGTGGACCATGTCCTACTTTGATGGCGGTCTCTCTCTCAAACATCCCAGGGTGAGGACCAAGTCCCCCTGATCAACGTTTAAAATAGCACCCTCAAAGGAGTGGACCATGTTCTACTTTGGCGACGGTCTCCCTCAAATATTCGACGGCACGGACCAAGTTCCCCTTTGCTCATCCGAATATGAAAAAGGTCTCAAAACATTTTCAGATACTACCGACTAGATCCGAACAAAGGTCAATATACTTCCCGATAATCTATTCAAACTGCTTGTTAACCAAGACCGGACAATGATTACTTTAAAAGATTACTAGATCATTCATTTATTCATTCCCAAGATCAGACAATGATTACTTTAAAATATTACTCAATCATTTGGTTATTCATTTCCAAGACCGGAAAATGATTACTTTAAAAGATTACTCAATCATTCAGTTATTCATTCCCAAGTCGGGACAACGATTACTTTGGATTAAAGCTTACTCAGTCGCTGGTTATTCTTTCCCAAGTCTGGATGGTGATTACTTCAGATTAAAGATCATTCAGTTATGAGTGATAATTACTTCGGATTACAAATTTATATGATTGACCAATTATTCTGTTGTTCATTGATTAGACAGATCCAGAAATCATTATTCTGCTTTACTTTTCTGTTACTTATTATTCGTGCTTCCGGTCACCGGGTGCTTATAACCATTTAACAGAGAAAAAGCAATCATAAAGGAATAGGTTAGAAGGAAGCATAAATTTTCATTAAAAACCAAATAAGTACAAACCCTGCATTTGTTACATAAAAAAAAAACAAGTAAAATTAAAAGGGACACTCAGGCCAGTCCTCCGTCCTTGCTTGACACCAACAACTTAACTAGGGGTCGTCCTCCTCAGCAACCAGCTCCCCCTTGCTGGTAACACTGACATCCAGCATTGGCAGTATCGTCAGCCTCAGCCTTCAGCTGCTTCCGCTCCTCTTGCAGACTCCTCCCGCCATATCGACAACCACAACTTGTTAGCAAGTTGAAGCTTCTCCCCTTTAGACCTCTTGAAACGATTAGTTAGGGTGGTCAGCTCCCTATCTACGATGCTCAGATTCTCATGGGTGTTCAAAGTAGCTTCACGAGCATCCTAAAGATGGGATGTCAGCTTCGGCAGCTCCTCGCCGACGGTTAAATTGCACCCTCAAAGGCGTGGACCATGTCTTACTTTGACGGTGGTCTCTCTCTTAAACATCTTAGGGCGAGGATTAAGTTCCACCTGATCAACGATTTAATAGCACCCCTCAAAGGCGTGGACCACGTCATACTTTGACGACGATCTCTCACTCAAACATCCTAGGGCGAGGACCAAGTGCCCCTTGGTTGACGATTAAATAGCACCCCTCAATGGCGTGGACCATGTCCTACTTTGATGGCGGTCTCTCTCTCAAACATCCCAGGGTGAGGACCAAGTCCCCCTGATCAACGTTTAAAATAGCACCCTCAAAGGAGTGGACCATGTTCTACTTTGGCGACGGTCTCCCTCAAATATTCGACGGCACGGACCAAGTTCCCCTTTGCTCATCCGAATATGAAAAAGGTCTCAAAACATTTTCAGATACTACCGACTAGATCCGAACAAAGGTCAATATACTTCCCGATAATCTATTCAAACTGCTTGTTAACCAAGACCGGACAATGATTACTTTAAAAGATTACTAGATCATTCATTTATTCATTCCCAAGATCAGACATGCAAAAGGATGAGGATGGGATAAGGATAGGATGAGGAAGAGGTAGAGGATGAGGATGAGGATAGGATGAGGACGAGAATGAGGATCAGGACAGGACGATGATGAGGATACGATTAGCACGAGAATGAGGATGTGGATAGGATGTGGATGAGGATGAGGAT
>NC_032010.1:15992519-15993524 GCF_001865875.1 Lupinus angustifolius
AGAATTTTTCAAGGAAGATTCTCTTCATGTTATCCCAACTAGTAATAGAACCAAGGGGCAAGTAATACAACCAATCTTTTGAAGCACCCTCAAGTAAATCTGGGAGTGCCTTCAAACATATGTGATCCTCTTAGACATCACAAGACTTCATGGTGGAACATACAATGTGGAACTCCTTAAGATGCTTATGAGGACATTCACCTGTAAGTCCATGAAACTTAGGCAACAAATGGATTGGTCCAGTTTTGAGCACATATGGCACATCCTCATTGGGATACTGGATACACAAGCTTTCGTATGTGAAATTAGGTGCAGCTAGCTCCCTTAATGTCCACTCACGTGGGATTGGAGGTGCTTCAACCATATTTTCAGAGTATGCAACAGAACGCAATAATACAACAGAATGCACAGACACAACAGAATGCATAGAAACAACAGAATCAATATCACTATCAGGTAGATTAACACTAAGATGAAAAGACTCACTATCTAAATTTAAATTCCTAACTTGTCTAACCAAACTATGAAATGTTATATCAATTTTAGGATTTATTGGATGCAAATAGTTAGGATTTCCCCTAGTCATGCATTAAATGCAACAGTAAGAACCATGTAGGGCAGTAAGTGAAATACATGTTAAATTTTAGTGATCATCCAAAACTTTGCATCAATAAAATCCTAATACCATGGGAAACATCCACAAAACATTTCAGGACAAAACTCAAAGCCTAACTATTTTAATTAAATGTAACAAAATCAAAACAATTGGAAAAATAAACTTGTAAAATAAAAAAGAAATAGCAAACAAAATCTTTTTGGATTTTCAGGTGGGCTTCTACAGACGTAGTGAGTAGAGAAAGAATTGTTGGATTTTTCTACCCCAAATGCATATATAATATATCCAACTCTGATTAACGGTTCCAAAGTTATGCCCAAAATAGAAAATCAACAGTAAAACTAGTCACTACTTGTTTGTATCTCACAACCAGCAGCAAAGTGATTGAC
>NC_032010.1:15993624-15995369 GCF_001865875.1 Lupinus angustifolius
AAATTCGAACCACAACTATATTAACCAACATACACCCGAATCAACCAACATACAAATAGCTAAACAAGATAGGAAACAACAAACAGGGAATGCTACAGGCAGATTTTGAAACCCAATCAGAATGGTTATTCTAAGACACACACTAAACTATACTAAGAACCTTTGACAAGAACCAATAATCCCCAGCAGCAGCACCAAATTTGATCGAGATCGTACCCAATACAAATAATATAACAATTAAAAACTGCAGTACTAGGAAGTGACTCCTAGGTTGTTTCCCAAAGATTATCTTTCCAGCAAAAATTCAAACACCTTTCACACACACACAAGGGGGTTTTTGTGGTTGGATAGTATGAACATAAATCAAATTCAAAAAATTAGTAGTTAAGCAATGTAATAAAATGACTAAATCCCTTTGGTTCGTTTGTTCACAACTCAATCCCCAATTTCAAAAGATTATTTTCAGATTCCAACCATTAACTTCCGAATTTTTTAAGAATCAATTAACTAAGCGATAATCAATTTAAAGTTCCAAAATGCACAGAAACATCAGAATGCATAGAAACAGGTGCAGCCAGCTCCCTTAATGTCCTCTCACGTGGGATTGGAGGTGGTTCCGCCATATTTTCAGAGTATGCAACAGAATGCACACAAACAACAAAATGCATAGAAACAGCAGAATCAATATCACTATCAGGTAGATTAACACTAAGATGAAAAGACTCACTATCTAAATTTAAATTCCTAACTTGTCTAACCAAACTATGAAATGTTCTATCAATTTTAGGAAACATCCAGAAAACGTTTCAGGAAAAAACTCCAGAAAATGTTTCAGGAAAAAACTCAAAGCCTAACTATTTTAATTAAATGTAACAAAATCAAAACAGTTGGAAAAATAAACTTGTAAAATAAAAAAGAAATAGTAAACAGTCTCTTTTTGGATTTTCAGGTGGGCTTCTATAGATGCAGTGTGTAGAAAAAGAATCGTTGGATTTTTCTACCCCAAATGCATATATAATATGTCCAATTCTGATCAACGATTCTAAAGTTATGCCAAATATAGAAAATCAACAGTAAAACTAGTCGCTACTTGTTTATATCTCACAACCAGCAACAAGGTGATTGGCTATGATGCATCCAGTATTCAATATGTGATTAAAGAAGTGTGGAAACAAAGTTTCATGAAAAAATTCCAACCACAACTATATTAACCAACATACACCTGAATCAACCAACATGCATATAACTAAACAAGACAGCAAACAACAAACAGTGAATGCTACAGGCAGATTTTGAAACCCAAACATAATGGTTATTCTAAGACACACACTAAACTATACTAAGAACCTTTGTCAAGAACCGATAATCCCCAGCAGCCGCCAAATTTGATCGAGGCCGTACCCGATACAAATAATATAACAATTAAAAACTGCAGTACTAGGAAGTGACTCCTAGGTTGTTTCCCAAGGATTATCTTTCAAGCAAAGCTTCAAACACCTTACACTCACACACACAAGGGGTTTTTTGTTGTTGGATAGTACGAACGTAAATCAAATTAAAAAAAATAGTAGTTAAGCAATTTGATAAAACGACTAAATCCCTTTGGTTCATTTGTTCACAACTCAATCCTCAGTTTCAAAAGATTATTTTCAGATTCCAACCATTAACTTTCGAATTTGTTGAGAATCAATTAACTAAGCGATAATCAATTCAAAGTTCCAGAACCTAAACATCAAACTAAGCGA
>NC_032010.1:15995469-15997894 GCF_001865875.1 Lupinus angustifolius
TTTAACCCCTCCAAAACACATAAAACGAAAATGGGCTTAAAACATGGGCCCAAAACTCAAACTGAATTTACGAATAAAAACTCTAAAATAAAAATACAATCTTCACTTCAACACATATCCTCCACTTCCATAACGCCCAAAATGCCATTGGTGCCAAATATGATATGAAAATGATATTAGATTTAATCAGGCTAAATAATCCCAATTTAACTCATTTTAGGAATATTAGTCCAATAAAGTCTAAAACACTAAACCATGTCAAAACAAAGTCCATTAGGCACCAAGAATCATCAATCATGCTAAATTAAGGTTATGAATAGTGTGTAATATATTGTTCATCACAAAGGGAGCATGATGCATTCCTTTCTTGGAAGGGACGTGCAAATCAAAGAAATAATTTCCTTGTTGGTTTAGCCGTGAGATCATCCCCTTGAAGACCATAAAGTCTCAATGAATTATTGACTAATTTGAAGAGCATGTGTGGAGCCTCATATGGCAACAATCTATAGCAATCAAGCAATGAAATTTATTTCCTAATCAAGGTAGGCGTGTGAATGACAATAAAAGATGAAGGCAAAACTTTCCTTAAAGATTCAACTCAAAATGGAAACCCATCAATACATTCCTTATTCAAATTAACACGTGTTGGGCGTAATCATCAAGGGAATCACACTAGGCAACTCGTATGGAAAGGCATGAAGACACATTACTTATTTCCTTATTCATTCCAAAGCCTTCAACTCAGATTGAAATCCATCATTACCTTCCTTATTCATAATTAGCATGTGTTGGGCGTGATTCTCAAGAGAAATACACAAGACAATTCATATGGAAGGCAATGAAGACATATTATTTGTTTCCTTATTTCACTCCAAAGCCTTCAAATCCGAATTTGGACACTCACTCTATGAAGATTTATTTTCAAATTCAAACTCCTAACTCAACCGAAAAAGGCACATGAGAATTAGATTAAGGAAAACAATCAATATACATCTCATTTCAAATTCTTTCCCAAACCGAAAACAAATGGGGAATAGAATTAGGAAAACATTCAATGTACTTTACTACTCTTTATTCACATGGGCAACATAGCTTGGCCGAAAATACCATGGCTATTTGTACTTGGTTTGGTTATTGGAATAAAACAACTTGAATTTTATTTGGAAAATAATCCATTGCTAGTTGAGTTTCTCCTAGTTTCTTGGTTAAACCAAGGCCATTTCTTATCAAGGTTCTCTTCCTTGTGGCGAAATATATTAGACTTATCAAGCAATCAAGCTTGTGGCACCTTCATCTTATCTAATCCATCTTCTTCTATCAACTCCAACCCTCAACCCTACACGGCCAAATAACCCCACACAACCATAAACAAACATCCTTACACAATTGCCCTAAATAATCCACAAGCCTACTCAACCTTCATCCCAAAACCCACAGCCAAACACACTCCATAAAAAACCAAAAACCAAACCAACAACAATCATACCCCACAGTCAAACAATAACCCAAACAAAAACCAACCAAAAATTTAACAAGTTTCAAAGTGCAAAAATCCATATTCATCTCAAAGACTTACATTCAAGAACGATAAAAAAGGAAAATTCGAATCCTCTCAAAAGGGATTCACATCACCTTGTGTATTCTCTTCTCCCTTATCTCTTTTATTATTTCTTTATTTAATTTATGCATATATTTTCCGCTGCTCTTTAACTCTTGATTATGCAGAAAAAGTGGCCATTATTTTAAGTCAACTCATCCACCCCCACCTAGTTGCAATCTCATTCTTACATTCCTTTGTAACCAATTTCTTGGTGCAGTGGAAGCGATCATTGCACAGCGTTGGCCATAAACAATCAAATGAAGCCTAAAATAATTAGAAGAGAAGAAATAAGAGAATTTGGTAACGAGGATCGGCCAATTGTGCCTACATCCCTGGGAGTGCTGAGCGGCTACCAAGATATTATTAGAGAATAAGGATTACAAACCCTAGCACACCCATGGGCCCACCTGAAAGTGTGCATGTCAAGAGGAACACTTTGGAAAGCTCTCCTTGTATGTCATGGTTTTGATGAGGACAACTTGTGCCTATAAGAGCTTGAAGATCACCAACAAATCAGCGTGCTTAAGTCTTTATTTGGTACTAGGCTTAGACTAGATTCTAGTTTAAGTTGAGTCAAGGCTTAGGGCACCTAATACATGTCTCATATGCATATATCTTTTAAATCATTCCATCCATGAGATATGTCATTCATAATATGTTCATGCATTACATAAATACATGTATATGTGCATTCCAGGCATAAACTAAGTGTTAAACATGTATTATCTAAGTGCATAACGTATTTGATGTTTTGTATTTAAAAATACACATTTTAATTAGATGTGCATTAAATGATGTTAATCGATTAAGGCATTATGTTAATCG
>NC_032010.1:15997994-16004476 GCF_001865875.1 Lupinus angustifolius
TCTCTTTACTGTTTTCAATCGATTAATTGATATATTGAATTCAATTGATACATTCTGTTCATTTGCTGTACTGGATGCTATTCGGATAAACAATCTGTAAGCTCTGTATTCGTTCCATTATCGGTTAACTGTTCTGCAATTAATCGTTTTCTGTAATAGCTTACTGTTTCTGGTTAATCGATTAAAACTGTTGCGTTAATCAATTATCCCGTTTCTGTTAATCGATTAAAATTGTTTCTGTTAATTGATTAAAACTGTTTTTGTTAATCGATTAAGATTGTTTAGTTAATCGATTATCTTCATACTTTAATCGATTAATTAGGAGTGATTCAGCATAAATTGTTGAGATAAAAAAAGCGGCTATTCTAACCGCGACACCTATTCAACCCCCCTTCTAGGTGTATTGTAACCACTGATACCTAACACCACCTGCCAATGGGGTGTTTCTATTTGGTGCTTCTATCTGGTGCACATTATAACAAGAGACTTGAGTCCAATATATAACATTGATTAGTCTAGTCTATTCCAATACTAGACAATGTAAGACTATCACAATAACATATTTCAAGCATCCCCAACAATCTCCACCTTGATTGAAATAGACGAATATCTTGCTCCTTAGGAATTATACACAAGATTCTCCACCTTAGCGAATATATGAGTCCACCTTGTTCAATGTGTATTTCTCTTTAACTGCTCCCCTACAGTGTAGACCTTCTGAGTAACCTTGACGATTTACCAAGACCTTAACTCTCCAAACTTGTAGTGCAGCTTCCCATACCACCATCAAATGGAACATGCCGCTTAGCCACCTATTGCTAAGAAGTCTTTCGATATATTGGAACATATACACAAAAGTTCACCAACAATCGTCATCTTCAATACTCAGTCAAACTAAACCTTGGAGCTTCCTTGGAAAGCCTCAACTGCTACCACCATTGTCTACTCTGACAATCCTAGTTCAAAATAACTATCATACTCCACCATAAGGAGTATACCCACAGCACACACCTTGCATCAATGCTAACTAATTTCTGTGTCACATCCTTGCATCCAAGCCAATGTCCATGTCACACCCTTGCATCTCTACCAATGCTCGTGTTACAACTTGCATCAAATCCAATGCCCATTTAACACCCTACATCAAAGTCAGTCAACGCCTCTGTGCTTTTGTGGATCTACTAACAATTAACATCCTTCACTATGACGTCCCAGACACACCATTAGGATATTTTACTTGTTATCTCAAATGAGAACATTCTCTCAACATCTAGAGAGATATTGTTAGCACCTGTCTCTGGGTGAAACTCAACATATGAGTCACTATATCCACCTTGATCTTAATCGAGTACATGAACTTCTGAGGTTTTGGACCAACACATACATCGCCCCATCGTAGTTACGCAATATGTCATTCTCCTTCAAATCATCTGATTTATCCTCATGCGGTACCTTTGACAGACCTTGTCCAACCAACATGTTCTTCACTCTTCTTTGCCATAATTTGGCATATGGGTCAAGAGCCATCTACCTATTGGATTTGATACCAATTGTTGGTGTAACGAAAGCGATCATTGCACAGCGTTGGCCACAAGGAATCAAATAAAGGTATAAAATAATTAGAAGAGAAAAACAAGAGAATTTGGTAACGAGGTTCGGCCAATTGTGCCTACGTCCCCGGGAGCGCGGAAAAACTACCACAATATTATTAGAGAATAAGGATTACAAACCCTAGCACACCCATGGGCCCACCTGCCCATGAGGTGTTTCTATTAGGTGCTTCTATCTGGTGCACATTATAACAAGGGGCTTGAGTCCAATATATTACATTGGTTACTCTACTCTATTCCAATACTAGACAATATGGAACTAACACAATAACATATTTCAAGCATCCCCAACATAAGTTATTCATTCATTTATTCAATAAAAGTATATCAAGTGTTTTTCGTCCCTGGAAGTTCTTATTTTCTTTTGGGTTGTTTGCACCTTTTCTTGTTTCTTGTTCATTTCAAAGGGAGCATCAATTTCTTTGATGGTATCAAATATCTTTAGAGAGCTCTTCTATATTCAAGAATGTCTACTATCATCCCTTCAGGTCCAACATTAGATCCTGCACAAGATTCTACATCTCCTTATTACCTACACCCATCAGAGAATCCAACAACTGCTTTGGTTTCTCCTTTACTAAATGGTGAAAATGTTCACCATTGGTCCAAGTCAATGAAGATGAGCTTGATCTCAAAACAGAAGCTAGAATTTGTGGATGGGAGCATACAAGCACCTCCCAAGAAAGATGCACTCTACAAAGCATAGGAAAGAACCAACAACATTGTGATCTCTTGGATCACAAGGTCTGTGACTCCCTCAATTTCCTAGAGCATCCTATGGATGGATAAATCCCATGATGTAAGGGAAGAACTATATGAAAGATATTCCCAAGGGAATCTTCTCAAAATTGCAGACCTACAAAATAATATAGCAAGATTCAAACAAGGTGATATCAACGTCTCAGAGTCCTTCACCAAAATCAAGATTCTTTGGGATGAGTTGGATAGTATTAGGCCCATGCCAAGCTTCACATGTGAAGTTCTTCCTAACATCAAGAAGAACAGAACATAAGACATGATTATCAGATTCCTTAAAGAACTGAATGAATCATATTCATGTGTAAGGTCACAAATCATACTGATTGATCCTATTCCAAGTATGAGGAATGTTTTTGCTTTGGTTATTCAACAAGAAAGATAACTATATGGTCCAGAATTTAACTCAAAAGGCATGGTGGCTTCACGAAATTTGAAAAGAGGAGGATACCTTGGTAGGAGCAACAGTCAAGGAAGATTTAATAATCCTAGAATAAGCAACAACTATGGGAGAAACTCTTGGAACAAGCATACGAATTCTGGGAAGTTCTACACTCATTGCAAAAGGAGTGGCCACACAATGGATACTTGCTACAAGCTTTATGGTTTTCCAGTCAACTATCAAAATAACAAGAATCAACAAACCAATTATGTTATGGCTGCAAATATAACAAATCTAGATGACAATAATGATCAGCCACCAGATAATCATGAAATTTAATACAATGATACCATCTTTGGATTAGGAAACAATAGTACCAAGATTTGGTTAGTTTACTTCAACAACAAGCTAACACAAAGACACGACAATCTGATGGAGCAAATGTGTTGACTGCAACATCAATAGCTCATGGTGAACAAATTCCACGTATCTCTAAAATTAGATATCAGTTTGTAACATGGATATTAGACAGTGGTGCAATATACCATATAAATTCTAGTTTATCTAATTTTTCAACACATAAGAAAACCAATCCTCTAAGGATTAAGTTTCCAAATGGAACTAAGGTTGTGTCTTACATTTCAGGCACTATTATCATCACACCAATCCCCATTATTCATGATGTCATGTATTTACCTACTTTCAACTATAATTTGCTTTCCATAGAAAATCTCACTTACAAATCCTCTTGCATTTTATCTTTTGAAACTTCTTCCTATTTAATACAAGAGAAGAATTCTTTGAATATGATTGATACAACTAGGCTAACAAATGGATTATATGTGTTGAAGACTTTTAGATTTCACCATCACATTAATATCTTTGTTGCCAACTATCCAAATATTCCTAATTTAAGTTTTTGGCATTATAAACTTGGACATCCATCATCTCCTTGTATGGAGACAATAAAAAATAATTTTCAATTTGTTTCTTTCAATAAAGATCATATATGTGATATTTTCCATCAATCAAAACAGAAAAGGCTGCCTTTTCCTTTAAGCCATAGTAACTCTTTGCAATGCTTTGACTTAATATATGTTGATATATAGGGCCCCTTGGCCATTCCTTCTATACATGGTCACAAGTATTTCCTAACTATAGTAGATGATGATGCTAGGTTTACTTGGATTTATTTGATGAAAGCTAAAAGTGAAACTTTTAACAACTAACAAGGCTTTATTAATATGATTCGTACTCAATTTAATGCCAATGTTAAAGTTGTTAGAAGTGATAATGGACCTGAATTTGCCATGAAATCTTTTTATTCTGCTAAAGGCATATTACATCAAACTTCATGCACTTACACTCCTCAACAAAATGGAATGATTGAGAGAAAACACCGATATCTCTTGAATATAGAAAGAGCCCTTTTGATCCAAAGTAATATTTCAAAATTGTATTGGTCATATGCTGTTAAACATGCAACATACATCATAAATCTCCTACCTACTCCCATATTACATAAAAGGTCTCCTTATGAGATCATTTATAAGAAACAACTGAACCTACATCTTCTAAAGGTATTTGAGTGTTTATGGTTTGTTAGTACCCAAGGACATCTTAGGACTACGTTAGATTTTAGGGCTGATAAAGGTATCTTCCTTGGTTTCAAGGAAGGTGTGAAAGGCGTCATAATTTTAAATCTGAAAACTAAGGCCTTAGAAGATAGTAGAAATTCTATCTTTTATGAAAGTGACTTCCCTTATAAGTCTGCTCAAAGTTTTGAGCTTCTAAGAAATCTGTCCAGTGACCTTCCAAATGAAACCATATATAATGATGTCTTCTCCACACCTAAGGATTTTGGCAATATACAACAAACTCAACAAATTTCTGAGGACATTTCTGCTCATCAGAATTCTCCTAACCTTGAAAGTTTGCATTATAACTCAAACACTAAGCATCCTGATGATACTTAAGTTGATCAACAATAAGACCAACCTACTTGTATTAAAAAAAGCACCAGGGTCACTAGAATGCCTAAGTATCAGCATGATTATTACTATGCCTTTTTAAGTAATAGGAGTACCCCTCAAGCCAATACCAAGTACCCTCTGTCTTCATATCTCAATTATGAGTCTTTCTCACCATCCTATAAGGCAAGAATCTTATATTTTACCATTTAGAGAGAGCCTAAAACCTACTCTCAAGCCATTAAATCTACTCATTGGCAGACTATTATAGACAAAGAGCTTTCAGCTCTCTAGCAGAATAATACTTGGTTTTTAACTGACTTACCTAATGATAAGATTTCTATTGGATGTAAATGGGTTTTTAAAATAAAGTATAAGACAAATGGAAGCATAGAAAGGTACAAAGCAAGGTTGGTGGAAAAGGGATTCACCTAAATAGAAGGAGTAGATTATATGGAGACTTTCTCACTAGTAGCAAAGCTCGTCACTGTAAGATTACTTCTATCCCAAGCTTCTATTCATAATTGACATCTTAAGCAATTGGACGTCAACAATGCATTCTTGCATGGTGACCTAATTGAGGAAGTCTATATGGTTATTCCCCCTGGTCTTAAAGTCCATAATTCTAATCAAGTTTGTAAGTTAGAAAAGTCTTTGTATGGGTTAAAGCAAGCTAGTAGACAATGGTTTGCTAAACTTTCAACTTTTCTCTTAAAGTATGGATATCACAAAGCCAAAGGGGATCACTTTTTATTCATAAAGTGGACCTCAAAGACCTCAATTACACCCACTCTTGTCTATGTAGATGACATAATATTGACTGGTAACATCATTAGTGAAATTAATGATCTTAAAACTGTCCTGGACAAAGCTTTAAAAAAAGGACATAGGAGATCTCAAATACTTGCTTGGTTTTGAGATTGCAATGAACCAATCCGGTATAACTATGAACCAAAGAAAGTATGATTTAGAAATCATTCTAGATGCTGGAATGATTGGTTGTAAACCAGTCTCTACCCCTATGATTAATGGAACTCACTTATGTCAAGATAATGGTACTACCTACTCTGATCCTTCAGCCTATAGAAGACTCATTGGTAGACTAATATACCTAACTAATACTAGGCAAAATATAACCTTTTCCATCCAACAATTAGCTCAATTCATGGCTTTTCCTACAAACACACATCACACTGCTGCCTTGAGAGTCTAAAGGTATCTTAAAGGATCACCGACCTTAGGCTTATTTCCCCATAGATCCTTTGTGCAAATCAAGGTTTATAGTGATTAGGCATCTTTCCCAGACACTAGGAGATCAATAAGTGGCTACTGCATATATTTAGGAAATTGATTAATGTATTGGAAAACCAAGAAATAGTAAACAATGTCAAGAAGTTCCCGTGAAGCAGAATATAGAGCAATGACAGTTACTTCTTGTGAAATCATTTGGATTACTTATTTATTAGAAGATTTGCAAGATTCTTTTTATACTCATGACTTACTTTAATATGATAACCAATCTGCTATATATATTGCTTCTAACCCTGTTTTTCTTGAAAGTACCAAACACATAAAGTTGGATTACCACACAATAAGGGAGAAGTGTTGTGCAAGATTCATCGAATTATTACTTGTTGCTTCTAATCTTCAATTGGCAGATGCTTTGGCAAAGGCTTTAGGATTTCAAGAGTATCTTACCATTCACTCCAAGCTGGGTCTCAAAGATGTATAGGCCTCATCTTGTGTGTGTGTGTGTGTGTTGGG
>NC_032010.1:16004576-16018855 GCF_001865875.1 Lupinus angustifolius
ATCAAAGAAACTGATACAACATATGCCTAAACAAGTTAAGTTACTACTTAAGAAAATTGATTTGTTTGATAAATTCATTGCACCAGATGCAAGACAAGTTGTGTTAATACACTAGTAGGTTTTGCCAATCCACAAGAAAAGACCTAAGCATAATGAATCAACATTGTCTAGGCCTAAGAACAATGAACCAAAACTGTCTAATTTGAGTCATGTTTGTATGCAGGTTATAGCTAGAGAAGATGCACACTCCTTAACCAAAGACAAGGACAAGTGCAACAAGGACATGGACCAGTGCATCAAGGATATGGACTAGTGCAACAAGGATATCGATCAATGAAGCAAAGATATGGATCAAGGCAGCAAGAATGAGGATACAACTGTTCAAGACTGCAACTCTCACTGTAGTACTCTTGTTCAGATTCAGTGCAACCTACTTGGCCAAAGTTATTTCATGCCTTTGGGATTTCCTAGTCTATGCAGCCTTTTTTGGTCATCATCATTGGGTTGTCTCAGCCATAAATCAATCAGGCCCATAGACAGAGAGGTGGTTACGTATGGTGCATGCAATTCAGAAGCAAGCTATTCGTTCTATTGTTTTAGGCATATTAAACATGTGTTAAATGTGCTAAAGATGTTAGTTAGTTAGTTAGTTGAGTTTTTTGTTTTAGCCATAGGGGATAGTTTTCTAGTTGTATATATTTGTAGTTAATTCTTCCTTTGTAACTAAGTAATTCATTCATTCAATAAAAGTATATCAAGTTTTTTTCTTTCCTTGAAGTTCTTATTTTCTTTTGGGTGGTTTACACTCTTTCTTGTTTCTTGTTCATTTCAAAGGGAGCATCAATTTCTTTCAGTTGAGTAAAAAAATTGTATATGAGTGATCCCGTTGTGTTCCTTTCATTGATTTGTTTACTTATATAAAAATCTATGGCAAAATGGGTGTTCAAATCAATACAATTTTTCTGCTATTAGTTTCTAGGAATGCAATGCCCTTGTAAACTAGGTTAAGGGCCGAGCCTGTCCTCACGTCTCACAAATTCATAAAAATAACTAAAAGTTATACAAATCCAATAATATAGAAAATAATATATACTATAAAAAAAAGTTTCTCAAAAAAAGAAGTTTTCAACAATTGCATATTAAGTTGAGAACCTTCTCAATTTTAAGATGGCCGGCATAAACCTATTCAAATTAGCTTCATTTATGATCCTCTTGTATGTAAATCAAACAAACATATAATTATAAATTACTTTCTAAATAGGGATAACAAGTGTTTAACTAAATAGTTAATGTTATAAAAAAGAATGGTATAGTGATGTAAAATCAATGTTGGATCCTCATAAATCAAATCAAACAAGATTAGTGTTCAACAAGAGAAACAATTACATATTTCAAATGAGAGTTTCTTATCCACAAAAAGAATAAAGATTAGGTTATTTAACACTCTTTATGTTATGCTTCATATGGTTCTTATTATGAGAGTAATTGATTTTTTTTAATTTTAAAATATTATTGCATTCCAATTTTGTTCTCCTACGTCTCCCTGAAAAATTATCAAATTTGTTGTTTCTCATAATGAATAAATGACAACCATTATAAATAAATGAGACATAAAAAATTGTAAATTACAATAAGTATCAACTTTTTTAAATGATACATTTTTAAGGCAAGAGGGAGTTATAAGAAAAGTATTGTCTAGAAATTGTGAAAGAGGAGGTGGGAATGTGATTCATGACAAATTCATTTCTTAGGCAAAAAGTAACAACAACTACGAAGAAAAGAAAGACAATATCATATAGTATTTACAAGTTACATTTACAACAACGAGTCAATCTCTCAAGTTGATGAAAATTAATCATCATTCATCGGTTAACATTAAATCATACATTACCTCATATTTTCCGTTCAACATTTTCTCTTTCTTCGCTAATTTCTTGAACAACGTAAACATGCATGTTGTTGAATCAAACCTTGTACAATATGGAAGCCACCTTAACTCCCAAAAAAATCAGAGGCAGACTTGGCCATGATGGTAGCAAATTCATTGAAGCTGATAACACCATCGCCGTTGCTATCGGCTTCAGTAATCATACCGGCCAGCTCACGGTATGTCAAATGATGACCCATCTTCGCCATGGCACGAGACAATTCTGCGGCGGTAATGTATCCATTACCGTCACGGTCAAAGTACTCGAATAATTCTTGTAATTCTCCTTGGTTCATAAGGACTTGCTCGTTCATGTTAGGCATGACATGAACAAGCTCATCGAATTCTATATAACCATTTCCGTTATGGTCCATTTTGGATAGTAGGGCATGAAGCTGGTCACCTGTGGCCGGCTTGATGCCCAGGGAGCGAAGGAGGGCTGCGAGTTCCAGGTGTGTGAGGCTTCCATCCCCATCCATGTCGAAGCGATTGAAGATTTCATGTAGTTGATTGAGCTGATCGGATTGGAGATTGGCCATGGCAAAGAATATGGTGGTGGTGGAAGTGGAGGGAGAGATTGATCTAAAATGGGAAATGGGTGAGTTTGTGTTTGGTCTTAGGTTTTGAATGGTGAGGTTTTGTTTTCTTTTGACCAGAGAAACGTGTGGTTGTTGTTTGAGTTTGTTGTTGGGGTGTGCTATAAGATAATTATTATAAAATTGTTATTTTTTCCTGGTAATATCCTATTTAAACAAAATTATCTTACAAAATCATCTACATGAAAAATAATATATGTAACCGGTAAGAAAATGTAATTTTTCTTTTTTGAACTCATTGTCCTTTATTAAAGGGTAAAATAGGGATATTATATATTTATTTATTTTTTATATATTCTTGAAAGACATGTGCATAAAATAGTATAGAAAACACTATTCTAAACATTGGTTTATGCCGACCGGTTCAACCAATAAATCAATCTCAATACCAATATGGTATAATAATTATACAGGTCAAACCCAGTAAAACTGATTAGAATCGATCATAATGACCATTTTTCAAGTGAACCGTACCTGTCAAACTGGTCGGTTATTTTTTAAAATTAATTTTTTAATAAAAATAAAAAAATTATTGGTTTTTTATTGATTTTTCAATATTAATGTTAATATATTATATATGTATATCTAACTTTACCAATATTCATTTTAATTAGTGAACAACCTGTTGAACCGCTATACAACTATATCAGTACCTTGAACAATTTGATAACTGTATTAATAATACTAATAGAAAGTGAGGGGGGAAATAAATATATGCGGATATTAAATTAACATGAACCAATTTTATTTTTGAAGTTTCTAGATGACCATTAATAGGATTTGGAAGTAGGTAAGAAAATAGGAGAAGATTGACTGAGTTGGGTCCAGCAGGCAGAATCTGATAGTTACAATTTTTAGCAAATAGTTACAAATTTTAGCAAGATGTAAGTCGTTTTTAGATCATGTATCATTGTTAAGTTATATTATAGGTGAAGTTTTCTCTTTAAAAAAATATTATAATTAAATAACAAGAATTAATCAATTTTGCTAAACGAAAAAGCAGTGGATAGAAAAATCTGTTGGCCCTCCCTGGAAAATTTCTTCAAGCTCTATGACTGATGGTGAGTGGCTGTGGAAAATGATGGTCTTGGGCAACAAAGAGTGTTGAGCACTAGTGGATCTTGCTCAAATCAATGACATCTAAGATTGAGATTTCAATTAAGAGGGGGTTAATTAGTTGAATTAAAATTATGTCTATTTTTTCTGTAAAATCAAGAGTTAAAGTGCAGCGGAAAATATATGTAGAAATTAACCAATTAAATAATCATAGAGATAAGGGAGAAGAGAATACAAAATGATTTTTATACTGGTTCATCTTCTTGTCCACCGAAGGCTACGTCCAGTACTCTTGCATCACAAGAGATTTTTCCACTAATGAGTTGCAATTACCATATCTCACCTTGAGATCTCTATATACCTTACACACTCCCTAATCCTTATTCACTCTTGGAAAAATACCTTTCCAAGTGATTCTAATCCCCTTTCTTATCACACCCTTGTGAAAGAAATTATTCTGCAATATGATGAAGAATGTTCAACAATGTCGGAATTGCCTTTACAAGTTTGAAAGTAATGTAACTTGCAATCCAATCAACTCTTTTGTATACTTAGTAATAATTCTCTTTATACGTTGGTAAAGTTGAAACACTTTACTTTAAGCAACTTCAAAAAAATCAACTTTGAAAGTTTAAGAACTAGTTGCCAAAAGTGCAGAAAATAATTTCAGAATGCGTGTAAGAGCTTTTGAATTTTGTATGAGAGTTGTGTGTTTGTGTGGTGAGATTCAGTGCATTTAAATAGACTTTCCAATCACCCATAGTGCCTCTACGAAAAGGTAGGAATGGATTGGAATGAAGACATTTCATTTGGGATGAAAACCTTTCATTTTGAAATCTAAAATCGGATGCAACAACACTGAGTAATCGATTACAACTAGTGGACAATCCATTACCCAAACATTCTATCCACTAGGCATTTAAATTTGATTTAGAGTAATCGATTACAACATGTGGGTAACCGGTTACTCAACTTTATTGAAACTGATAATCTATTACTCAAATACAGTAATGGATTACTCTGATCAGTTTTAAGTTGGATAACTCTTTTCTCACACACATAACCTGTTACTTAGATGCAGTAACCCGTTACAAACTATTTTTGAAAATTGTTTTAATTATTTTGAAGTGTTTCAATTTTCTTTTAAAAATAGTTTGAGCATTACTACTATTGTATATTCAAGAGTATATGATAGAAATACCTATTTAGACTTAGACTAATTTGTCTTGAAGCTTTGTCTTCTTTGTCTTTAGAATTATTCTTCCTTTTCTTCTTTTTGGTGATGTTGGTGTCTTCACCAAAACCGTGCCAATGTCAGGAGCAAAGATCTTCTTCATAATGTCCCCCCTTTTGATGATGACAAACCAATATCTTCTTTAACAATGTAGTTTTCTGAGAGCAGTATACTTTGAGATATGTTAAGATGACTTGAGTATGCTCCCCCTATTTTATATTCTCCCCCTTTCATTTGGAGTTATGTGCCTGAAATGTTTTAAACAAACAATACACTTTCACAACTTTTCTCCCCCTTTTGACTTCATCAAAAAGTAGAAAAGCCAAGAGTCCACCAAAATATATATAACATACATATTCATAAGATATAAAATAAACATCTCAATGCATATCATAAAACATAGATGTTCAACAAAAATAACATAAAGCAAATTTTCTCTGAGAATATGAAATGATTACAACAAGAAAAACAGTAAATTGTTCATAAAAATGCATCAAAACAAACAAAAATCCTAGACAAAATCTAAGACTCAGGCTCAGAGATTTCTTCATCAACGTCCATGCTACTCAACTTAGAAGAGAGACGATGAAGTTCAAACTAGATTTGTTGATTATGAGTATCAAAGGCATCCATCCAATTAGTGATGTAGCCTCGAAGAGAAAGCAACTCGTCCGTAATCATCTGATTTGAAGGCATGACAACATATGAGGAAGATTGAGCATAAAACTCAGAAGGTTGAGGTTCAGGAGGGTTAGGATTGGTAGGTTCTGGTTGATCAACATGTGCATTGGGTCTATCAGATCGATGCTTATAGGTGCAGCAGTCAATAGAATCTATGGAGAAACCCATTTTATGGACAAATTCCACATCAATCTTGCTTTCACGAAGATTTAGAGCGGCCTTGGTTTCGCCATTAGTAGAAACACCGAAATGTTCAAGAATATTGGTTATGAAAATTGCATAGGGCAAGGGGCTTTGATTTCCTCAAACATTCCACATTTGTCTCATTATCATCTTAGTCCAATTTATTTTGATGTTAAACTTCATAGTGTACATCAATTGGAGTTCTATGTCACTAATTTGAGAATGGTTTGAAAATTTCGGTAAAATGACATAGCTCAGAAAGTAATGAAGCAAACGATCTTCAAGTTTGAGATGCCCAGCAGATAAGATATGTCTATTTTAACAGTCTTACAAAAACCCTGTTGCTTACGTATTTCTATTTCCTCTTTGGAAATTCTACACAGAGAGTGGTAGAAGTCCTTTTGATCATAGTTATCCCATTCACAAACAAGGCCAAAACCTGTTATGCTACCTTGATAGGGTTTGTTACAGAACAATGAACTAAAATTTTTCAAATCCAAAACAATGTCTTTTCCTTTCATATAGGAAGTAAGACGATTTTTTTGAAAGTTCATGTTGTAATAAAATACTTGAACAAGTTCAGGGTAAATGACATTAGTTTCACAGCAAAAGTCAAAAAGATTTTGTTGCCGTAAAAGATAAGGAAAAAGAAAGTTTTCAAATTCAAAATTCCCTACATTACCATATTTCAGAGTAAAAATAACCCGACCATGAAAATGCTACTCAAAGACTTTACGTTGCTCATGATTAGCAGGAAGTCTTGTCAAATCTAGAGGGTTAGACTCCAAAGATGAAGTTTGTTGGTTCCTTTGAGTCACATTTGTGCGTTGCTTCTTTGATCTAGAAGAGGAAGCCGTGGATTGAGGTTTTTGAGTTTTTTAGGTTTTTGGGTTTTGGAGATTTGGGGTTTTTTGATTTAAGCCACTAAACACGAAAATGATGGTGTAGAAGTGTTTAGAATGAAAAATATGATATGAATAGACACAAAAATCACCCAAAATGAATCCAAAACGAAGGTTTGAGAGCTTGAGAAGGCTGAGCACGAGAGAACACGAGTTGAGCAAAAAGATGAGTTTGAAAAAAATTGAAAAATGCAGAAAAATCACATATATAACTGCACAGAGTAATCGATTACTCACTTTGAGTAATCGGTTACTCAAATTAAAAATTTTAAAATTTTCAAACAATAACTTTGAGTAATCGATTACACACTTTGAGTAATTGGTTACTGAAAGACGTTGTTCAACCCTGTAATCGATTACTTTCCAGTGTAATCGATTACTGACCCCAAAAAACTTATTTTAGGCAAAATTATGCTATAAAAATGATTTTTAACCCAAAATTTGATATTTTAAAACATAAATAAACACTTTTAAGTACAAGTAGGCATGAGATAAACATGATGAAACACACATATAATCATATAATGATGTTAAGATAGGTAAGCTTTATCAAGAATGCCTAATTCTCGTCTAATTTTATAAAAAGGTTCTTTAGCCAATGGTATAGTGAAAATTCTGCTAGTTGGTTATGAGTATCAACAAATTCTACAGTCACATCTTTCTTTTGGATATGGTCCCTAAGGAAGTGATACCTTATATCTATGTGTTTGGTTCTAGAATGCATAACTGGATTCTTTGTGAGGTTTATAGCACTAATATTGTCACATTTTAGAGGAGTGCAGCCTAAGTCTAAGCCATAATCTCATAATTGTTGTTTAAGCCATTATCGTAATTGTTGTTTAAGGCATAACACTTGGGCACAACAATTACCTGCTGCTATGTATTCAGCTTCAGCAGTGCTTAGGACAACACATGTTTGTTTCTTGCAAGACCAAGAGACTAAAGTATTTCCTAAAATATGACAAGTACCACTTGTACTTTTCCACTCAGTTTTGCATCCAGCAAAATCTGAATCGGAATAACCAACCAAATCACATATACTTCCTTTTGGATACCATATTCCAATGCCAATTTTGCCTTGAAGATATTTCATGATTCTCTTAACAACAACTGAGTGTTATTCTTTTGGTTTAGATTGATAGCGAGCATACAGACATACACTAAACATGATATCAGGTCTATTAGCAGTTAAATATAAAAGAGATCCAATCATACCTTGATACTTTGATATTTCAATGCTTTTTCCAGCTTCGTCTGTATCAATGTACGTACTAGATCCCATAAGAGTAGGTATTGACTTGCAGTCATCCATATCGAATCTTTTAAGCAAATCTCTGCAATACTTGGATTGACTTACAAAAATGCCATTATCAAGTTGTTTGATTTGTAATCCAAGGAAGTAATTCAACTTCCCCATCATGGAAATTTCAAACTCTCCTTGAATCCTTTTGCCAAAATCCTACACAAAACTTCATTAGTAGAACAAAAAATATTTCATCTACATAAATTTGAACAAGAAGAATATGATGATTTATTTTCTTTATAAAGAGTTTAGTGTCGACCTTCCCTTTGGTGAATTTTTTTTTAAGTAAAAAATTGGTTAGACGATCATACCATGCGCGTGGAGCTTGCTTCAAGCCATAGAGAGCTTTCTTTAATTTGTAAACAAGAGAAGAATGTTTGTAATTTGCAAAACCAGGAGGTTGTTCTACAGACACTTCTTCTTGAATATATCCATTAAGAAAAACACTCTTTACGTCCATTTGATATAGCTGAAAATTTAATGAACAGACATATGCAAGTAATAGCCTAATAGCTTCAAGTCTAGCAACCAGAGCGAAGGTTTCATCAAAGTCTATACCTTCTTCTTGATTGTATCCTTGGACTACTAGTCTAGCTTTATTTCTGACAATAATACCATTTTCATCATATTTATTTCGAAATACCCATCAAGCTCCTATGACATGCCTATTTTTAGGTCTAGGAACAAGTTCCCAAACTTCATTTCTTTAAAACTAGTTTAACTCTTCTTGCATTGCAAGAATCCAGTGTTCATCCTCGATTGCATCATCAATCTGAAAGTGCAAAGTGTCAAAGATTGCACTAGCATCGTTTGCCTATGTTTTGATGAAGACAAGGAATTAATTAAAGCTTGAAGATGGCTCAACAATCAACATGCCTAGAACTCATTGGTCATATCTAGACTAGGTTATATCAATAGAGTTATATTTCTAAGTAATCTAGGATGTGTGCCTTAGTTAGTGAGTATAGGTGAGGTAAACCTAGATGCAAGTCTTACAAGCCATTATAATTGTCATTCCATATTCATGAGCCATATTATCTAGTTTATTATATGTTCATGCATTAATCATACATGTTATATGTGAATATTAGGCATAATATAATTGCTAAAATATGTATAGGAGTCAAGCATAACATATAAGTAGTTTACCATTTAATCACATTTTCATATATGCTGGTTAATCGATTAACGTGGTAACTTAATCGATTAACGTGTCCATTTTCTGTTATAAATGTTTTCTGTTTTAATTGCGTAACTGATTGCAACAATTTGAAGGATCAAATCTGTTTTGTATAAGTTCTGGCAAATTGCAGAAACGTGCAGCATTGCATACTATTGTTTAGAATTGATTAGAGAACATATTTTCGTGATTTATTGTGTAATAGGCTGAGAGAGATGCATGTGTGAGGAAGAGAGATTAACATGCTTAGTTGAAGTTGTTCATGGTGTTTTGCATGTTGTTTTCATATGCTTAATCTCATCCATTCTTTCTTGCATGTTCATGCATTCTTGCTAGAGATTTTAAGAGAAATATTTTTTGTTTACTGTTTTGTATTAACTCACATATGCATGATGGCTTGTGTTACTTGAGAGTGAGTTAATCTTTGAGTTTTTCATTGTTATAAATTGAGCATTTTAATGCTTGGTAAAACTCGTTTTTTGTAAACTCTTTTTGTACTTTGGGTTTAGTCTCTTGGTGTCTTACCACCATTGAGATAGAGTTAATCTTCACCAAGACTAGGAGGTCTTGAATTTAGAGCGAGGATCTTGGCTGGGGTTGGATAGCGAGAAAGGTTTTCTCAGACGATAGGGATAGTGAAACCAAGGTTAGAGGTTCTTGAAATTCAAGAAAGAAGCGTCTAGAGTCTTGTAATTGAATTGGTGTATGTGACAATACAAAGTGTTCAATATAGTGAAGAGAAATCTCCCAAGATCAGAAGGGGAGGCATGGATGTAGTTTGCAAGTGGACTCGCAAACGAACCAAGATAAAAATCCATTTGTGGAAGCTATTCTCTCTTAATCTCTTTTATAATTCTCACTGTTTTAATTCGTGATTGAAGCTGATATTTTGCATACTAATACTTTGCTATATCTTTGTTAATATTGCATAAAAATATCTGCTGTATCTCTGCTTATCTGTTAGTAAATAACTGTGCAAGAAGCTGATATGGTAATTCTGTTTCTGTTGCGAGTTAATCGATTAAGCCCAATGGTTAATCGATTACCCGGACTGTTTTCCAGAACTGGGTTTTGGTGCGAGAAGCGGTAATTGATAGCCGCTACACCTATTCAACCCCCCTCCTTCTAAGTGTGTTTAGGCCATTGATACCTAACTAGTGGTATCCTGTGCAAGTAGCTGATCTGGTAATTCTGTTTCTGTTGTGAGTTAATCGATTAAGCCCACTGGTTAATCGATTACCTGGGCTGTTTTCCAGAACTGGATTTTGGTGTGAGAAGCGGTAATTGATAACCGCTACACTTATTCAACCCCCTTCTAGGTGTGTTTAGACCACTGATACCTAACAAGTGGTATCAGAGCTAGTACGACGTGCTAGCTCAACCGTATCCGTGTGATCGTAAGGGAATTAAAATGGGTTCCACCAACCCCTTTGACAGTGATGGCGCATCCATTAACCGCCCTCCCGTATTCAGTGGCGAGGGATACGCCTACTGGAAAGTTCGGATGAAGATATTTATTGAGGCCATTGATTAAGATATTTGGGAATCCGTAATCAATGGGCCATTCGTCCCACTTCACTTAGTGGATGACGAACCGAAAGAAAAGCCTAAAAGCTTGTGGATCGATGAGGAGCACAAAAAGGTCCAGTATAACCTACGTGCTAAAAATATAATCACCTCAGCCCTATCATATGACGAATTCTTTCAAGTATCTCAGTGTCAAAGTGCCAAGGAGATGTAGGACACTTTACAAGTGACTCACGAGGACACTAGCGAGGTCAAGCGCGCAAGGCTGAATGCGCTAACACTTGAATACAAATTATTTCGTATGTTACCAAGTGAATCAATTAGCGATATGCTAAAATGATTTACTCATATTGTAAATCATCTTGTTGGCCTTGATAAAATCTTTTCCAAAGGTGAACTAACTAATAAAGTTTTACGCTGTCTTGACAGGAGATGGCAACCTAAAGTAACTGCAATCATGGAATCTAAGGACCTTGATTCCATGCCTTTGGAAACATTATTCGGAAAGCTTCAAGAGCATGAGATGGAGCTTGGACGCTTGACCATGCATGAAGAGTCGAACCGCAAGAAGAAAGGCATATCTCTTAAAGCTACAACATCACAACCTACTGAAGAGATATACAATGATGACTCTGACTCTAACATTGATGAAGAGACGTTAAACCTTCTCGTATGAAAGTTTGAGAAATTCTTGTAGAAGAAAGGAGGTTTCAAGCGTTTTCAGAAGAAAAAGGCGCGATAATCAACAAGAAAAGGCAAGAATAAAGAGCGCTTCACTTGCCATGAATGCGGTAAGCCGGGTCACATGAAATTCCAATGTCCCACTTACCTGAAGATAGTTGATTCAGAAAAGAGCACTCCCCGAGACTTCAAATCGAAGAAAGCTTACATTGTCTGGGATGTATCGGAGGAAGAGACGACATCAAGCACCTCAGATGATGAGGAGACCGCCAAGCTATGCCTAATGACTATAACAGATGAGGCTTGCAAATCAGGTAGTACAACGGATGCTGAAAATGAGGTATATTTTGACACATCACCCTCTTCTAATAATGTAAAGTTTGTCAGCTATCGTTTTAATAACATTTATATGGTTGACCTGGAGGATCTCACTTCTCTTTTCTCAAAACGTTTTATTTCAAAAGAAGATGACATCTGGCTTTGGCATAGACGAGTCGCTCACATTCATGTGAGGCATCTAGAAAAATTATCTAAAAATAATTTGGTTATTGGTCTGCTAAAACTTGATTTTAAAACTCAGGATTCTTGTGACAAGTGTCAAAAATGTAAACAAGTAAAGAATTATTTTCGTAAAAAGAATGCGATATGCACCACTAGACCTTTGGACCTTCTTCATATGGACTTGTTTGGGCCGTTGCTAATCATGAGTTTTGGTGGAAGTTTTTATGCTTTGGTAATTGTTGATGATTTTTCTAGATTCACATGGACCCTGTATTTGGCATCTAAGAGCGATGCATATAAATATTTTAAATGTGTAGCCAAACAAATTCAAACCCAATCTAACCTTAAAAATGTTTACATACGAATCTGACGATGGAGGAGAATTTGAAAATCATAAGTTTAATAAATTTTGTAATAAGCATGGCATCATGCATCAGTTCCTAGCTTCCCGCACCCCTCAACAAAATGGAGTTGTAGAGATTAAAAATAGAGTTCTAGAGGAGCTCGCAAGGACTACGCTAAATGAGAGCAAGGTTCCCAAATATTTCTAGGCTGATGCAGTACACACTGCCTGTTAAGTAATGAATCGAATACTTCTAAGACCTACTTTTTAGAAAACCCCATACGAAATTTTAAAAGGTAGAAAACCGAATATTCCTCATCTTCATGCATTCGGGAGCAAATGTTTTATTTTGAATAATGGAAAAAGAACTTTGGGAAAATTTGACTCGAAGGCTGATGATGGCATATTCCTAGGGTATTCATTACATAGTAAGACTTTTTTGTGTTTAATAAGTATTCCATACAAGTAGAATAGTCTATTCATGTTCATTTTGACGAATCTTCTCCAAAAGACTCCAAAAGAGAAGAGAAAGGTCTTTTCTGATGATGTTTCAGGTGCGCTAGAAGAAGCTTATACAAGGGACATGAACCAAATCCAATAAGAAGATGCAGAACAAATAGTTCAAGATGAGCAACAGGACATGCCGATTGCATGGAATACCAAAAAGGATCATCCACTAGACAAGGTGATAAGTGACATATCTACAGGGTGGTAACCCGTAGTTCTTTACATAATTTCTGTAATTTCGTTGCTTTTGTGTCTCAAATAGAGCCAAATACCATCAATGAAGCCATCGAGGATGTACACTGGGGTATAGCTATGCAAGAAGAGCTAAACCAGTTTGAGCGTAATAATGTGTGGGACTTGGTCCCTAAACCAAAAGAACATCCTGTAATTGGCACGAGATGGGTCTTTCGTAACAAGTTAGATGAATCTGGCTTGATCTTTAGAAATAAGGCTCGCTTGGTGGCCAATGGCTACAACCAGGAGGAGAGCAATGACTATGATGAAACCTACGCTCCTGTAGCCAGACATGAGGCCATTAGGATGTTATTATCCTTCGCATCTATCATGAATTTTAAGCTCTTCCAAATGGATGTTAAGAGCGCATTTTTAAATGGAAATATTCAAGAGGAGGTGTACGTAGACCAACCACCAGGGTTTGAAAACTTCAAATACCCGAACCATGTGTATAAACTCAAGAAGGCCCTTTACGGCCTAAAACAGGCTCCCAGAGCCTGGTACGATAGATTGAGTTTGTTCCTAAGGGTTCGAAAGAGGTTTGGTCGACATCACTCTCTTTATCCATAGATTAGATAATCAGGTTTTACTTATTCAAATATATGTTGTTGATATAATCTTTGGATCTACTAATGACATCTTTCGTAAGGAATTATCTAAGATGATGCAGGGCGAGTTCGAGATGTCGATGATGGGTGAGCTTACTTTCTTCCTTGGGCTTCAAATTAAACAAATGGAAAGTGGCATCTTCATTCATCAATCGAAATATTCCAAGGAATTACTAAAGAAATTTAATATCGAACAATGTTAAGATGCATCTACTCATATGGCGTCCTCATGCTATCTAGATAAAGACGAAAAGGGAAAATCTATCGAGGTAACCCAATATCGTGGGATTATCAGCTCTTTATTATATTTAACTGCAAGTGTTGAAAGGGTAGTTTCGGTGTTTTGTTGGGAGTTTTCTCCTCTCAACAAATCGTCTTGACAACAGTGTCAATTTGCCAAAAGATTTATACTCTCATTTCCGTTATGTTCTTTTTGTTTGATTAAGTAAGAGAACTCGGTGTTACTCTTTGTTCACCATCTCGGCTTCGTTGAAATAAATTCCAACGCCGGTATAATGGCTTCAAGAATATTCCCGTTACAACTTACTTTTTTAATAATCATGTAAATAAGTCATTCCTTCTTTGCCCCATCTCGGCTTTGTTAGAATAAATTCTAATGCCGGTACAATGGTATCGAAGCAATTACCTATTACACAATTATTAAGTACCTTTGAATACCATCTCGGTTTTGTGGAATAAATTCCAACACCGGTTTAATGGTATTTAATATATAAAAGTGATGAATAGTTAGTTGTTAGAAACAAATAAATAAATAAAGAACAAAAGAATAATAAATTTAAGTGACCTTTATTTATT
>NC_032010.1:16018955-16025612 GCF_001865875.1 Lupinus angustifolius
AATAAATTTATTGATAACACTTTACTATTTTACAATTTACACCTATTACAAGATTCAATTGTAGTATAGTATAGGATTATGTCTAACCACAAGGAATTGCCTAATTAAATGAATCATATAAAGATGTCAAAGCACAAATAATGGGTTAAACGTATTTTGATGGGTTTTCGGTTTGATTTGCACATAAATAAATTAACAAGAAAAATAAACTAAGTATTCAAAAATTCTTTAGGAGACAAGATCAAATTGAATAAGGAAAAGATATTTCTCAACTTCTTTTGAGTTTGAACTACTTAGACAAGTTCTTATGTTTTACTTTGATTAACTCCAAACACCAAGTTCTAAAATCCTCCTTTTAGTGTATGTCCTAAAATGGTAGAATGATAATCACTTATATTTATTACTAAACAATATTACGTCCACAAAGAGATTAGGTTGTCACACCCTAATCTTGGCTACTCTAATATTGAATTAGTAGTGAATATAAGATCTTAAGAAAAGTATGCTTAACTTGACAAATAAACTAAGTAGTACAACTACTTCTTAGTTTATTTGTTAAGTGTTTGAGACAAGTAATTTTATTGACTTGAAATCATTTTTTAGGTGATCAATCTAAAAAGAGCATTATGTACTTCTCAAACAAATAAAATTAACCAAAGCACCAACTTGAATGATTAAAATTCAAACTTTTGTAAATTAAGAAGAAGTAGAAATTATATAACCTTTATTCAAAAGAAAATGTTTAAGAGCATGAGCAATCCATCCAAGGATTGGAAGCTTTTGAGTTCCAAATGAGAGTACAAAATTTATTTTTGCATCTCATTTGCCTTCTCCTTTTCTCCTTTTGAATTCTAAACTAAAAACTAAAAAACTTACTTGAAATTAAAAGCTCTAAACTAAGAAATGAAGAAAGAACTTCAGAGAGAGGTTTCTAGTGAGAGATTTCTTTCTTTCAAGTGTTTTTGATCTATTTTTGGTATATATTGCTCGAATGAAATGGTCTCTATTTATAGTCCTCAATGCTGGACCGCTGAGCGACTTGGCTGGACTGCTAAGCAGCTGACCAAACCCTTCAGCATAGGTTTGGTCCCTTGATCAAGTAGCTTAGTCACCTCCTTGTGCTTGACTCATCAAAGCTAGTTGTGGTCTATGGAACCAACTATTGTGAGCTACTTCTGAAAAGTCTATGGTGGGCTCCTTGAGGTGAGGTAATGGATGACTTCATGGTTAAGTCAAGTCTGATGCACACCGCCCAACGCACCTGCTTCACTGCTAAGCTGCTTGTTCAGCAGCTTCTGACTGTGTTGACTGGGATGTGGCCTGGTGCTTGCTGATCTGGTCAGGAGTCTGGTTCACCGCTGAGCTGCTTGGTTGGATCGCTGAGCTGCTTGTTCAGCAAATTGGGCTTGTGCCAAGCTCGTGTCTGACTGTGTTAAGCTGAATTTCTGATCGTGCCAGGTCTAGTCTGGTGCTCGGCTGAGCGGCTAAGCAGGTCCGCTCAGTTGCCGGGTTGAGCAGTTTGTTCCAGGTCAGGCTGGTGTCCAGGTCAAGATGGTGTCTAGGTCAGCTCAGTGGGGCTTGTTCCACGCTTAGCTGCCTGATTGAGCACCTTGATATTCTTGACTTTTTCGCTTTGTTGACCATGAGTCTTTTTTCTTGTTTTCTTCATTTTAAATCCTACAAAATACATTAAACGAAGATACACATACAAATATACAAGATTGTGGTATTTTATACAAAAAGTATTGTTTTAAGTTGGTTTTTTCCAATTATGCTTAAGATAAGTGCCATAAAAGTGTATGAAATTTAGGTATGTTTGGCACTTATTAGCAAGCCGCCCCGATATTATGTTTAGTGTTTGTATGTGTGCTATATTTGAAGCTTTGCCTAAAGATTCACATTATATTATTGTTAAACGCATCATGAGATATTTAAAGGGAACAATAAATATGGGATTATAGTATCCTAGGGATGCCCCATTATCCTTGGTAGGTTACTCTGATTTCTGACTTTGCTGGGTGTAAGTTGGATCAAAAAAGTACTAGTGGGACTTGTCATCTATTAGGCAGCTCCTTAGTGGCATGGCACAAAAAAAGCAAGCATGCATTGCTTTGTCCAACGCAGAAGCGGAATACATTGCCACTGGCGTGTGTTGTGTTCAAATCCTTTGGATGAAGTAGAAACTTAAGGACTTTGGGCTTAAACTAGAAAAGATCCCCATTAAGTGTGATAATACGAGTGCCTTCAACCTTTCCGAGAATCCCGTCTTGTATTCAAGAACGAAGCATATAGAAATAAGGCATCATTTTTTGCGTGATCATGTTCAAAAAGGTGATTGTGTGATAGAATTTGTAGAAACCTCTAAGCAATTAGCAGATATTTTCACCAAGCCCCTCTCACGAGATACTTTCTATGTTCTTCGAAGAGAACTAAGAATCCTTGATGAAAAATATCTTGATTGAGCTTATGTTATTGCCTTGCATGATTAATTGCCTTGTATGCTTCAAAATGAAAATATGTTGAATGCTAGTTACTCCTTGTATGATCCATGATTCAATAAATAAGCTCTATTTATATATGTGACTACGTAATATTGCATATTAAAAGTTAGAAATCTTTGCATAATTTTAAAACATCCAAAATGTTGTATCTAATGTTATTTAATCGATTAAGGCCTTATTTTAATGATTACATGGGTGCAATTTTTTAAAACCAGTTATTTTTTAAATTGGTAATCGATTAAGGCTGGCAGTTAAATAGAAACAGAAGCGTTTCTGGGCATTTTTTCAAAACCTCCCTCATCCCCTTTTCTCTCAAATCTCAGAGGAACAAGCTCAATATCATTCCTAAAACTTAACCTAGCCTAAAACCTAAATACTCCAACCCCTTTCCACTCCATAAAACTTCTTCTCCGTCACTAATTTCCATGAAATCCGGTTACCCCCAATTCCAAAACCCTAAGTTAGGTTCTTCGTGATAACCTCCATTAAACCTTCAATTAGCTCAGTTTTCAGCAATAAATGGAGAGAGGCCGTGCAAAAAGGATTAAGACAACCGCTCAACGTCCACCACGTGCTCTAAAAGCCATACCCTCAAACCAACAGGTAAGGCAAGACCGTGGAGACCCGTATTATTCTTTGACTCTACAAGAGACTTGGTTGATCAAGTTTCAGGGAAGAAAACCTACATACATAAGGTATGCCAATTTGACTTGGTTAGTAGAACAAAACTTTGATTTTCCGCATGGCATGCAAGCACAAGGGGTTGTCCCCTTTTTGGAATTGAAAGGTAATATCTACCATGCTCTAATTAGGGAATATTATGCAAATTTTAGATACAAGGGTGGGAAATATTGGTCTATGATAATTGGAAAATTGTATGAGTTGAATGAGGAAATATTCATGAATGTGGGTGGATTATCATGTAATGATGCTAGTTTGGGAAACTGTGATTGGGTTAATAATTCGTTTGATGCTACTGAAGTATATAAGTCATGTTTGAGGAGACCTCAATTGTATGTTCAAGGTGAATTGACAAAAGCTAGGTCGTTGTCTGTAGAGAATAGGCTCCTGCACTATCTGACTGCATACATTCTGATTCAAAGGAACACAAATCATGCACAACCTACCGTGAATGATTTTAGGTTCATCTATGTTGTCAAGGAGAATGTGATGATTACCTGACCTGAAGAGATCCTGAAGGTCATGTATCGTGTCTCTACATCACAATCAAAGTTGCTTCCCTATAGTATTTTCATCTCGTGCATTATTGACTATTTGCATATTGATGTTTCTAATACTATAGTTGTGGAATGTTCTGATAAAGATCATTTGATTGGTGAGAGCTTGATTCACAAGATGGGCATCTACAAGTATGGCAACACATGGCAATACCAAGAGAATTTCAACACTGTGAACCTCGACCCCTCTGGTGACGATGATCAAGATGAAACACATGAGCCAAATGCTACTACTCAGGTGGAGTCTTCTGGAAATTGTACACAAGAACCAGCCTTTGGACAAGCTCACTTGGATGCTATGGAACAACGTCTCAACAACATGATGGATCTTCATTTCCAGTCTCTAAAGGACTCATACCATACGGATTTAGAGAATTTTGAGGAGCGTCAGAATGCCTACTTAGATAATCACTATCAATCCTTGAGGAAATTCGTTCAGACAACTGCTGATTCACAAAACAAGATGTTGTGTGTCGAGTTCAACAAGTTGTGCACCCTCATCAAGGGTGGTGGTAGCTCAATCATTCCTGACAACAAGAACCCTCCATCTCATCCCTAGTTAGGAGACCTTAGAACCATAGGTTTATCCTTCCTAGTTTATGGATTATGTTGATCCTTGTTTCCCTCTTGAGAACTTCATTCTATTTTGAGTTTGGATTGTAATAGGTTAAATCCTTCTCTTTTACTAGACTTACGTTGGTTTTATGCTTCAACATTGCTTACTGTTTTCAATTGCAAGTAATGCTTTAATGATTTCAAATTGTCTTTCTCATGATAATTGGTTAATTATGTCGCAAATGGTATGAATTTATATTTAATGGATCTTGGTCATGTTTGGTATATGTACCCCTATTGATTGATTAAGCCTGTTGTTTACTATTCATTCATATCAATGCTTAAGCATTCCATGCTTAAATTGAGTTAACATAGCCTTTCATGCCATTAAATCAATTCTGTTGCTGTTTGTTGTCAATTTAATCGATTAACTATTGGTTTTAATCGATTAAATCATGTTAAAATGAGCATTTGTGCAATTTTCTCACAGCTGGTTGATTAATTAAACGCCCAAAATTAATTGATTAATTACAGTCTGGTTTTTAACTAAATAACTCTTCTGACTAGAATTGAATATTTGTATCTTTTTGATAATGTCAAAAGGGGGAGAAAAGTTGCTTGTTGTGTTTAATGTATTTGCAGGTTGTATAATAGCTTCCGTAAAAATCATTTCTTACCTAAGGGGGAGAGCAAAGCGCTTCAACTTTGAATTAACAACCATTATGCAAATGTACAACATCTCAAGCTAATTCATCAAATTTAATGTGGTGTTTGTCATCATCAAAAAAGGGGAGATTGAAAGTGCAAAGTGTCAAGGATTGCACTTGCATCGTTTGCCTATGTTTTGATGAAGACAACGAATTAATTAAAGCTTGAAGATGGCTCAACAATCAACATGCCTAGAAGTCATTGGTCATATCTAGACTAGGTTATATCAATAGAGTTATATTTTTAAGTAGTCTGGGATGTGTGCCTTAGTTAATGAGTATGGGTGAGGTAAACCTACATGCAAGTCTCACATGCCATTATAATTGTCATTCCATATTCATGAGGCATATCATCTAGTTTATTATATGTTCATGCATTAATCATACATGTTATATGTGCATATTAGGCATAATATAATTGCTAAAACATGTATAGAAGTCAAGCATAACGTATAAGTAGTTTACCATTTAATCACGTTTTGATATATGCTGGTTAATTGATTAACGTGGTGACTTAATCGATTAACGTGTCTGTTTTCTGTTATAACTGTTTTCTATTTTAACTGCGTAACTGATTGCAACAGTTTGAATGGTCAAATCTGTTTTGTATAAGTTATGGCAAATTGCAGAAACGTGCAGCATTGCATACTATTGTTTAGAATTGATTAGAGAGCATATTTTCGTGATTTATTGTGTAATAGGAAGAGAGAGATGCATGTGTGAGGAAGAGAGATTAACATGCTTAGTTGCAGTTGTTCATGGTGTTTTGCATGCTGCTTTCATATGCTTAATCTCATCCATTCTTTCTTGCATGTTCATGCATTCTTGCTAGAGATTTTAAGAAAAATATTTTTTGATTACTGTTTTGTATTAACTCACATATGCATGATGGCTTGTGTTACTTGAGAGTGAGTTAATCTTTGAGTTTTTCATTATTGTAAATTGAGCATATTAGTGCTTGGTAAAACTCGTTTTTTGTAAACTGTTTTTGTACTTTGGGTTTAGCCTCCTGGTGTCTTACCACCATTGAGATAGAGTGAATCTTCACCAAGACTAGGAGGTCTTGAATTTAGAGCGAGGATCTTGGCTGAGGCTGGATCACGAGAAAGAGTCTATGTCAATCATATATATATTATTTATCTTTTTACCAATGAGTTTAGAGTTTTGAGAATTCTTACTTTCAATGATGCACTTATCTGGGTAGAGTGCCACATGGAAGCCTTTGTCGCATAATTGGCTTATGCTTAGAAGATTGTGCTCGAGTCCTTCAACATATAATACACCTTCTATGGTTGTTGAGCGTGGCTTGCCAATTCTACCAACTCCAAGTATTTTTCCCTTGTTGTTATCACCATATGTGACATATCCTTTGTCCCTTGGAATGAGGACATAGAATTTGCTTCTATCGCCCATCATGTATTTTGAGCAGCCGCTATCCAAGTACCATAAGTTGCAGGCGGCTCTCAAATTTTCCTACACAACAGTTTAAGTTTTATTAGGTACCCAATATTCTTTGGGTCCTACATAGTTAGTACCTTTCTCAACACATCAAAGAAGATCTAGGGGTACACCATATTTTCTAATTTTACAAGTATTCGGTGTATGTCCATGGTTTTTGCAATATGTGCATGCGGGTTGATGTTCATGTATCCTAGA
>NC_032010.1:16025712-16038279 GCF_001865875.1 Lupinus angustifolius
AAGACATCTTCGGTCTGTTGAGTGTCTTTGATCATTAATGATCTTTTCTAAACTTTTACTACTCTTGTTCATCTTAATAAGTTCAAGACTTAAAGTTGAAACTTTATTTTTAAGAATAGTGCAGTTTTGACATGAAGATGATGAGGGTTTGTTTCTAAATGCATCTAACTCAGTTTTTGTTTTAGAAACATTTTTGTGAGTGTAACATATTCATCATGCAAGTCATTAAATGCAGTTTGTAATTCAGAAGAATATAGTTGAGTATTGTTTACCTCTTCATCATAAGAATGATGAGATGTCATTAAGGAAAAATGTGCTTTTTCTTCATTTTCTTGTTCAGAAGCGGAACTGATACCATTATCTTCCCAAGCAATATAGGCTCTCCATCCAGTCCTCATTTCATTCTTCCCTTTGAAGGAGTTCTTTTTCACGTTTGGACAATCCATCTTCATATGTCCAGGCTTGCCACATTCGAAGCATGTGAAATTTTTGTTTGAAGTGGAGGAGTCATTGTTCTTGGTGAATTTCCTCATTTGTCCATTTTGCCACTCTTGTTCCTTTTAAGGAACTTTCTGAACTTCTTTACAAGAAGACTCATATCTTCCATATCTTCCTTCTCAAATTCACCTTCTAATGATTCATATTTGTCTACTTTTTCCTTGAGAGAAATATATTTATTTTTCTTTTCTCGCTCTTCATGTTGGTCAAGTTGGCTGAGGTCTAATTCCTGTTCCTGCAATTTACCAAACATAGCAACCAAAGACATTTTCGATAAACTTTTCTTTTCAGAAACGGCCGTTACTTTGGGTTGCCATGTTCTGGTGAGTGATATTAGAACCTTTAAGTTCAAGTCACTGTTTGATAGTACCTTACCAAGAGCAATAAGGTGATTTGTAAGATGAGTAAGCCTCTTTTGAAGATCCAGAACTTTCTCTCTAGGTTTCATACGAAACATTTCGTATTCATGGGAAAGAGTGTTGAGTCTTGATCTCTTTACCTCCCCCGTTCCTTCATGTGTTGTCTCTAGAGTATTCAACATTTCTTTGGAAGATTTTCAGTTTGATACTCTAAAGAACTCGTCTATGCCAAGTGCTGATGTGAAGATGTTTTTTGCATTAAGATCATATTGCACTTTCTTTTTATCCTCACCATTCCATGAAGATTTGGGCTCTACTTCTCTTACGCTGTTGATTACATTGAATGGTTCATATGATCCTTCTTCAATTGCATTCCATATGTCCAAGTCTTGAGATTCTATAAAGATCCTCATTCTGATTTTCCAAAAGTCATAGCACTCTCCAACAAAGCTTGGAGGGAGGTTGATGTTGGAACCTTCTCCTAGGAATGATCTTGAGGCCATCTTTGAGATATGACCAGATTTGAGAATATCTTACTCAAAAATAGCTCTGGTGCAAATTGTAAGACTAAGATTGCAACTAACATGGGATGGTGGTAACAGTTGTGATAATAATATTTTTTAATCTATGAAACTCCCTCCTTTTCATTATATTGTTTTGCTAAAGATTGAAAATTCAATAAAGATAAGGAAGGAGAACATATTTTAATGTAGTTGATTAGTTATTCAAATTTTAATATAATCCAATTAAAATTTAATACTATTAACCATCAACACAATTATTCAGATTTCTACTTAATCATAAATATGATGAATGTAATATTTATGCAATGTTAGTGTAAAGAATTATATAGTTAGTGTACCATCCACCCTTCATTTCGAATACTATTTTTTTAGAAGCCAAAGATGATTAAAAAAGAATAGTGGATAATGCAGTAACAGTAAAAAAAAATTCTTACACCCTCGCTGTATATATATTTTTTCTCAAATATGCTATACAATTTTTGAGAATGTTTATTAGTTATTATAACTTTAATTTGTCACATTTAAGTTTTTAAGGAGATAACTAAATAGAGATACTAATAGGAAAATGAAATGTCGAAAGGTCTCGTAAGATTCCTAGGATGATCAAAAAGTTAAGGATTTGATTCTTGGGATTGACACTTCTTGGGAGGGCAACTACAGACTCCGAAAGGAAGTAGTTTTTTTACCCATAAAGTGATGAGATACCCTTATAGTACTAAAATATATGCATGGTGTCTCGTATCTAACTTATAAAAATAACATAAACCATTTCCATGGATCGATATTTCCTTGTTAAAGATATCATATATCCCTTCATCCCATATAGTAAATATTTAATAAAATATTGTCCCAAGTTAAAGTCATCTATACTATATATAAATCCTCATTATAATTTTTTGAAATAATGATGTTTTGAAGTGAAATGAAAAAACTCACTAGTCCCACTTTGCTTGGAGGAGGAAAGTAGAAAGGCTTTATAAGTCTTAAGTTGCGGCCAACATTCTTTTTAATAAAATATTTATTTATTAATTTATTTCATTTTTTGGGGACTCTTGGGCTTGGACAGTGTGATGACCAAATCAACACACACATGCAACAAGGAAAGAGTCTTTAGAGAGTTGTTGGAGGATATCTCGGCCATTATGATAGAGCAGTTGGTAATAGAGCTGTTGATAATAGAGTTGTTGGTTAAAGAGCCGTTGGAGGCCTCAGGCTATAAATAGAGGTCTCCTTCCCTCATTATAATTTGCACCAAGTTGAAGGCGTTTACCTCTCAACTTCTCTCTCTCCCCTTTATATTTTGCCAACACATTTCCGGCAACCTTTTCTCTCTTTCTTTCCGTGACACTTGAGAATTGGCACATGCAACCAAAGTGGAAATTTCAAGAACTGACACTGGTAGTGAGTATTATGGAAAAAGAATTAGCATAGGTAGTCATATTGTGGGAATTCGAGATGTAATACTGGAAGCCATATTGTGGGTGTATTCGAGAGCGATTCTTACAGTGCAGTAAGAAATTGTATAACAAAGAACTGGACTGATTTATCCTGGGGACGGCGTGGTTGATAGTCTGCTTGCAAATTTTAGAAGTACCATGAAAAATCTTAAAGAGAGCGACCTGATCGTGACCCAGCTAGTAACGATTATTTCGTGCCATTTAGAATTGTTGCAAGCTATGATAACAACAATTTTAAGATGTTTCTACTGCAATGACATTCATAGATAATATTACTAGACCGAACAGCTCTGACCTGAACAAGCCATTTCGATTTGGCGGGACAAATTTCAAACGTTGGGAACATAAGATGAAATTTTTCCTCACTATGAGAAAGGTTGCCCACATTCTAAAAACCAACATCTCAGTGGTGTCAGATGAGGCTGAAAAAGTGGAAAGAGATAAATTGGCTAGTGAAATAGCTCTCTAGAATGAAAGTGATTACTTATGTAAGAACTTCATTCTAAATGAGTTGTCTGATGATCTCTATGATTACTAAAACCCATATAAGTCTGCAAAATTAATTTGGTATGTACTTGAAAAGAAATATGATATTGAGGAAGCTAACACTAAAAAGTATGTTGTTAGTCGCTACCTCAAGTATCAAATGACTGATGATAAATCAGTAGAGTCTCAGTCCCACGAGATATAGAAAATTGCTCATGAGATCATCTCTGAGGGTATGTTCCTAGATGAGGAATTCCAAGTGGATGTTATAATTGACAAACCGCCTCCTAGCTCGAAGGACTTCAAAAAATTTCTAAGGCATAAGAACAAAGATATCTCTTTGGAATCTCCAACCACTCGTCTTCGTATTGAAGAAGAGGCTCGTAAGCAAGATTAAACATAAGAGGTGCTGATTGTCTCTAACAATAACACTAAGGAGAAATTCTCAGGTGTGGTTCTGAAGCCTTCTGACACTAACTTCAAGAATCATAACCACAATGGGAATAAGGCGAAGAACATCAGTCGCAACAAGAATTGGAACCCTCAAAAGGTCCAATATGCTAAGCCACTTACTAAGAATGACTCTAGAAACCTGTTCACCTGCTTTAAGTGTGGGAAACCAGGTCATATGGCATGCAAGTGTAGAAATAAACCAATGGATCGTCCTCCACATGCCAACATGGTTGATGAGCCATTTGTGGTTATATATCTAAGGTCACTATGGTTGGAGGAAATGATGGGTGGTGGGTAGATACTGGTGCATCCCGCCATGTCTGCTATGATCATATTATGTTCAAAACATACACGAATGTTGATGGCAAGAAGTAGAGATGACAATGAAAACCGAACCTGTAGATACCCGCCTGAACCGAACCTTAAATTAACGGGGAAAACTCGATATGATTGGGTTCCGGTTTTATCCGGGTTTAATTTTCAGGTTCGGGTTTGGGTTTGGTAGAGCAAAGAATCTAACCCGAACCCGCCACGAAGTAATGTAATTCAATTTAAAATTGAAATTTCTATCATGTGTCTATTGTTTTTAATATCTAATTTTACTTTACTTACTATTGGATCTTCAAACATAAAAGAAATGAAATAATAGAAGATAAAATAGAAGTGCTAGAGAAAAATGAAAAGAAAATGATATCATACTTTCCTTAATACATATATAATTTTCGCATTTTTTCGGGGATGGTATCTTTATTCGGGGATTCGGGTTTGGGTTTTGAATTTCAGGTTTGGGTTTGGGTATGTGCAAACCCGGCCCTGACCCGCCTTGTTGCCATTCCTAACAAGAACATGATGTTGGGTGACTCCCACACCAGTATTGTTGCTAGAACTGGTGATGTGCAGCTAAAGTTTACATCTAAGAAGACTCTAATTCTCAAAGATGTAATGCACACTCCAGAGATGGAGAAAAATCTAGTTTCTAGTTTTCTTCTTAATAAGGCTGGTTTTACCCAGACCATAGGAGCAGACTTGTATACCCTTAATAGGAATGAGGTATTTGTTGGGAAAAGGTACGCCACTGATGTCATGTTTAAATTAAATGTTGATGTTTCTATTAATAAAATTTCAGATTCTGTTTACATGCGTGATTTTATTTTTTGGCAATCTAGACTTTGTCATATTAATAAACGTGCAATTTCAAATTTGAGTAGCTTTTGTTTAATTCCAAAGTTATCTAAAAATAATTTTGAAATTTGTGAATCATGCAGTCAAGCATAAATTTAAAAAAACCACATAAATCAGTAATGCGAGAATTTGAGCCTTTAGATTTAATACACTCAGATATATGTGAATTAGATGGAACGTTAACTAGAAATGTTAAACGTTATTTTATCATTTTTATTAATGACTGTTCTGATTTTACTTATGTATATCTTATGAAAAATAAAAGTGAAGCACTTGACATGTTTAAGTTATATGTAACTGAAATTGAAAATCAACTCAACAAGAAAAAAGTCTCGCAAGTCTCACAGACAGGTTTTTGACATAAGTTATTAGCAGAGCAGTTACATGAGCTACAGGAGTAGATGAGATCTAAAGTTTCATTTTCCAGTTTTAATTCATCTAATTCTTTTTGCAATTGGCTTATTTTTTGTTCGTTTATTAGGATTATCCTTTTCCTATCAATGTTAATTCTAGCCAATTTCTTTAATTCATCATGCAACTCGACATAAGCATCATACAATACATCATAAGGAGGTGAATCATCCGAAGTGGATGAGGTGTCAGAATATACCTCATCATTGCCCTTGCAAGCGAAAATTTCAAAAAAAATCTCATAAATCAGTAATGCAAGAATTTGAGCCTTTAAATTTAATATACTCAGATATATGTGAATTACATGGAACGTTAACTGGAAATGGTAAACGTCATTTTATCACTTTTGTTGATGAATTTTCCGATTTTACTTATGTATATCTTATGAAAAATAAAAGTGAAGCACTTGACATGTTAAATTTATATGTAACTGAAATTTAAAATCAACTCAACAAGAAAATAAAGAAACTCAGAAGTGATAGAGGCACTGAGTATGACTCTAACATGTTTAATGATTTTATAAATTAAATGACATTATTCATGAAATAACTGCACCATATTCACTTGAAATGAAGGGTAAATTTGAAAGAAACAATAGAACTTTAACTGAATTAGTTGTAGCTATTATGTTAAGTTCTAGTGCAACACCCTCTTGGTGGGATGAATTTTTTTAACTGTATGCTATATGATAAATAGAGTCTTGAAGGCTAAAAGCAAAATTTCCCAATATGAAATTATTAAGAATAAACAACCAAACTTGTCTTATTTCAGAACTTGGGGTTGTTTGGCCTATGTCCAGATACCATACCCCAAGAGAGTTAAACTCATAAGTAGAGCCTATGAATATATATTCATTGGGTATGTTGTAAACAACAAGGCATACAAGTTTTATGACCTTAACACGAAAGTGATGATTGAGTCTAACGATGCAGACTTCAATGAAATGAAATTCCATTTAAGTTGAGGAATAGTGGGGGCAGAACAACTAGTAACACATCTGTGATTAACAATAATGATAAGAACGATGGGTTAGAAATATAATCTAGAAGATGCAAGAGAACAAGGACTGCTAGAGAGTATGGACCTGATTATATGGTCTATACATTGGAAGAGGATCCATCAACTCTCCAAGAAGCTTTGACTTCTTTGGATGTTGATTTCTCACAAGAGGCCATAAATGATGAAATAGATTCTCTAGAGTCTAACAAGACCTGCCATTTAGCTGACTTGCCTCCTTGTTGCAAACCTATTGGTTGTAAGTGGATATTGAAAAAGAAACTGAAACCTGTTGGCATAGTGGATAAATACAAGGTTTGCCTTGTAGCTAAGGGTTTCAGGCAAAGGGAGAATGTAGATTTCTTCGACACCTTTTCATCTATTACTAGAATAACATCCATTAGAGTACTAATTTCGCTCGCTGCGGTACATAATTTATTAGTACATTAAATGGATGTTAAGTCTACTTTTTTAAATGGTGATTTGGAAGAAGAAATCGATATGCAACAACCTGAAGGTTTTGTAATACATGGGAAAGAAAATAAGGTTTGCAAGTTAGACAAGTCGCTATATGGTCTTAAGCAAGCACCTAAACAATGGCATGAAAAGTTTAATGACTAATGATCTCGAATGAGTTTAAGGTGAATGAAAGTGACAAATGCATTTATTACAAATGAGAAAATGACATTTGCACTATCATATCTCTCTAAGTAGACGACCTACTCATATTTGGTTCCAACATTCATATTGTGAATAATGTGACATCATTGTTGTGTAACAAATTTGATATGAAAGACCTTGGAGAGGCAAGTGTAATCCTTGGTATAAAAATTACTAGGTCAAAAGAAGGAATTTCTTTGGATCAATCTCACTATGTGGAAAGATCTTAAAGAAATATAAATACTTTGACTGTAAACCTACTAGCACACCATATGATCCAAATGTAAAACATTTTAAGAACACTGGAGAAGGTGTAAGGCAAGCTGAGTATGCTAGCATCATTGGTAGCCTTCAGTATGCCACTGATTGCACTAACCCCATATTGCCTATGTTGTGGGATTATTATGCAAGTTTACCAGTAGACCTAGTATGGAGCATTCACATGCTATAGAAAGGGTAATGAGATACCTTAAGAAAACAATGAACCTAGGATTACATTACCAAAGGTTTCCAGCTGTCTTAGAAGGATTCAACCATGCTGATTGGAACACTCTTTCATATGATTCCAAAGCAATCAGTGGCTATACATTTAGCATAGCTGGTGGGACTGTTTGTTGGAAGTCAAAGAAACATACTATTTTGGCTCAATCCAGTATGGAAGCTGAGATTATAGCACTAGCAACAACTAGTGAAGAAGCAAGTTGGCTGAGAAGCTTGCTTGCAAAGATTCCCCTATGCGAAAAACCGATTCTAGGTGTGTTGATCCATTGTCATTGTACCGTGTTATTGTAAAAATTGAGAACCACTTTTATAACGGTAAGAAACGATATATTCATCGTAAGCACACCACTATTAGAGAGTTACTCTCTACAAGAGCTGTTAGAGTGGATCATGTATGCACTGAGAATAACTTAACAGTTCCTTTGACGATGGGACTATCTAGAGAGAAAGTCCATAATACTTCTCATAGTATGAGACTATTGCCCTTAGAACGAGGATCACTCATGATGGTAACCCGACCTAACTGACTGGAGATCCCAAGAAATAGGTTCAATGAGTAATAACAAGTCATGAAGTGATATTAGAATGAACATGCTATCAAATTATGAGAAGCGTGATTCCTGCAGCATATGTAAGGATAAGTTAAACTCTTAATGAGATTTATACTCTAATTGAAGTGGACTACCTAGGCTACAGGAGTACTATTCATAGACTCACCTATGTGAATGTGGAGGTGGGGACCGCTTCCTATGAAATTTTGGGGCATAAACTTCTAGAGCGTTCACTATACTGGGATATACGTGCATGGTCTTTAACACACGAGCTTTACAAAATACATCTTTGAAAAGGTTGTGTGTGGTTGGATGTCGGTGATAGAGTTCAAGACTATGAGTCACTCTAGTAAAATCTGGACCTTATTCACTATGCAAAGGTTCAAGTCGCATGACACATTTGTTTATGCACAATCTTATTGAGACCACAAAAATTTCCGGAAATCATTTTTTAATTTCATGTGGGGGATTGTTGGAATTTGTTGAAAGAATGATATTTTGAAGTGAAATAAAAAAACTCACTAGTCCTATTTTGCTTGGAGGAGGGAAGTTGAAAGGTTTTTTAAGCCTTAAGTTGCGGCCAAACATTCTTTTTAATGAAATATTTTTTATTTATTAATTTATTCAATTTTTTGGTGCCTTTTAGGTTTGGACCGTGTATTGACCAAGTCAACCCACTCATACAACAAGGAAAGAGTTGTTGGAGGAGATCTCAACCATTATGATAGAGCCATTGGTAATAGAGCCGTTGGTAATAGAGTTGTTGGTGAAAGAGCCGTTAGAGAGTCGGTGGAGGCCTCAGTCTATAAATAGAGGTCTCCTTCCCACATTATAATTTGCACCAAGTTGAAGGTGTTTACCTCTCAAATTTTCTTTCTCCCCTCTTATATTCCGCTGATGCATTTCTGGTAACCTTCTCTCTCTTTCTTTCTATGACACTTGAGAATGCACATGCAGCCAAAGTGGGAATTTCCACAACTGAGACTGGTAGTCAGTATTGTGGAAAACGAATTGGCACAGGTAGCCATACTATGGGAATTTCGAGAATTGACACTAGTAGCCATACTGTGGGTGTATTCGAGAGCGATTCTTACAGTGCAATAAGAAATCATATAAAAGAGAACTGGGCTATTTTATCCTGGGGATGACGTGATTGATAGTCTTCTTGCACAATTTTAGCAGTACCACGAAACGTCTTAAAGAGAGCGATCTGGTCGTGACTCACTCAGTAACAATTATTTTGTGTCATTCAAAATTGTTGCGAGCTACGATAACAACATAAGTCGATCTGATTTTCTCAACTCATCATATAGATATATAATTGCTAGACATAGATTTATATCAAGTAGTCAGATTATGTATGTTATTATTTTAGTTGCTACATGTAGAGCTAATTCAATGATTAATAACTCTCAAATTTGTTATCATAATTGCTAGACACAAAGTTGTGTTAATGGTTCCTAAATCTTCATCTTATTATTATAGTTTCTAGAGATAGAGCTGCTTTAATAAGCTGCTAGTATGACTAAGATATTGGCGATTAGTCCATTTGAGATGTTGCATTAAAACTAGATTGCACAAACATATTTGCTAGAATAGATGTGTGTTTTGTAAGTCATAATTCTTTATCTTATGAGTAGAGTTACTAGACATGGAGCTTTATTTTATGAGTTACTAAGCTAACTAAGACATAAACTTTTAGTACCATTGAAGACTTATAGTTAGATGAATTAGTGATGTTGAGTCAAGTGTATATTGATAGTGAATAGTAAAGTTTAATCCCAACATCTTTATTCCAATATTTTAATTTAATTAGTTAATCAAACAAACCAACAAAACTTTTTTGACATCCAACTTAGAATAAATTTTTTAGTTGAAAGACTAATATCAAGCAAATTTTTGTGGATTCGATAACTTTTTTATACTTGTTTGTGGTATTCAATTTGAAATTTTATTGACCAATTTGTCAGTTAGCATATACTACGAAGTCACGCATGTTATTTTAACAAATAGTTTGAATAAAAATATTTATCACATTCTTTATTAGTTTTTAGAATTAATATTATTATAATATATATGTTGTTGGATGGAAAAAGAAAGAAAGAAAGATTTTATCCGATTAAGGTGAAGTAGTAATCGATAATTGAAAGAGATGAAAGAGAGAAATTAGAAATTTTTCTTGTATTGTTATTTCATTTACAGTGGCCTTTTAACTAACTGAAATAATTGTCTGCTTAATCAATTATACAAACTATTCATCGATTAATTAGACTAGCTAAATGAATTACACTTTTCTCAACACTCTCCCTTAATTCATACTAGCTAAGCTTACAACTCCAAGTTGTCTTCTCTTTTTTTTCAAAGGCTTATCTCTTTAATGGTTTTGTTAGGATGTCAGCCTGCTACTCCAAAGAAGTGCAAAATTCCAATTCCAAATTCCCTTTCTCTACTTGATCTCTCAAGAAGAGATACTTGGTTTTTATGTGTTTTCTATGCCCATGGGACACTAGATTCTTGGACAGATTAATTGTTGATTTGTTGTCCATGAAAATCAACAGAGTCTCATCAGTATGCACACCCATATCCTTAAACAATGATTGTAACCACATACCCTAGCAACCTCCTAAGTAGACAACTATATACTCAGCTTCACGAGATGAGAGTGTAACTACTTCTTGCTTCTTTGAGCTCCAACTAATAGGTGCATTTCCATACTTGAATAGGTATCCTGTGGTGCTTTTCCTATCATCCTTATCTCCACACCAGTTTGCATCAGTGTACCCATATATGATTCTCAGTTTATTCTCATCACTATCAAGAAGTAGCACTCCATAATCTAGACTTCCTTTCAAGTACCTAAGCAATCTCTTAGCTGCTAGTAACTGTGAGCTTCTAGGGTCTTCCATGTATATGCTAACCAGACCAACTTCATAGGCTATATCTAGTATGGAGTTACACATATATCTTAGTGACCCTAACATCTGTTTATAGAGTGTTAAGTCAACAACTTCATCTCCTAAACTTCCTTTGCACATGATATTGCCAACTTCTACTAGTGTTGAAGCAGGGTTGCATTCAAACATGCTTAACCTCTTAAGTACTTCTGAAGTGTACTTTTTCTAATGCATCAATATCCATCTGCCTGTTCTTGCAAACTCGATTCTTAGAAAATATGAGAGTGATCCTAGGTCTGACATTTCAAATTCCAGCTTCAGTTTTGACTTGATATCCTCAATTTCTTCATGATTACAACTAATGATCAACACATCATCCACATATAAGCATATAATAATTGATGCTTTAGTGGATGTTTCCTTTATATAGATTACATGCTCATTCTTGCATTTGATGAGTCCTTGTTTAAGAAAGAAACCATTAAACCTCTTATTCCATGACCTAGGTGCTTGTCTCAGTCCATAAAGAGCTTTTTGCAGTTTGTATACTTTCTGTCCTTGTTCAAGAACCTCATAACCTTGAGGCTGAGTTATAAAGACTTCCTTGTCCAAGAGACCATTTAGAAAGGTTGATTTTACATCCAATAGACTTAGGGACCAACTCTTTGGGCTTGCAATTGCTATGACTATCTCATTGTTTCAATTCTTGCAATTGGTGCAAATACTTCATTGAAGTCCAAGTAGAAAGCCTTTTACGACCAACCTGGCTTTGTACTTGGTCACATATCCATTTGGTTTTACCTTCACCTTGTAGACCCATTTGACTGCAATGGCTTTCTTCCCTCTAGGTAGTGTTTTAAGTTCCCATGTCTTGTTTCTTTCAATTGATCTAATCTCTTCATTCATAGCTTCAGTCCAACATGTCTCCTTGACAGTTTGTTCAAAACTGATTGGTTCCATCTCAACTAATACTGCCATACGTACTAGATCACCATCTTATGTGATTGAGGTATCCGAAAATACTTCATAGTCCCCCAATCTTGTTGGCACTTGCCTTTGCCTCTTAGATCTATCAGTTGCAACACTACTATTTAAACCAATTGTGTTTCTTTCTAATGTGCCCTGAGTTTCTCCTATGTCCATCTGACTGTTGAAAGGTTATTTTGGGGGAAGAGTTGGCTTTCCCCTCTCAATAAATCGTCCTGGCAGTAGTGCCAATTTGTTGAAAGCGGAAATTCCCTCAATTCGGTGTGTTTTCTTTTTATTTGATTAAGTAAGTGAACTCGGTTTTATTCTTTGTTCGCCATCTCGGCTTTGTTCAAATAAATTCCAACGTTGGTATAATGGTTTCAAGAATATTCCAGTTACAACTTACTTTTAATAATCATGTGAATAAGTTATTCCTTCTTTGCCCCATCTGGGCTTTGTTATAATAAATTCCAACGCCGGTACAATGGTATCGAAGTAATCCCCTATTACATAATTATTAAGTACCTTTGAATACCATCTCGGTTTTGTGGAATAAATTCCAACACCGGTTTAATGGTATTCTAATGTACAAAAGTGATGAATAGTTAGTTGTTAGAAACAAATAA
>NC_032010.1:16038379-16039782 GCF_001865875.1 Lupinus angustifolius
TTTGTTGGTTTTTCGGTTTGATTTGTACATAAATAAGTTAACATGAAAAATAAACCGGGAATTCACAAATTCTTGAGGAGACAAGATCAATTTGAATAAGGAAAAGATTTCTCAACTTCTTATGAGTTTGAACTACTTAGACAAGTTCTTATGTTTTACTTTGATTAACTCCAAACACCAAGGTCTAAAATCCTCCTTTTAGTGTATTTCCTAAAATGGTAGAATGATAATCACTTATATTTATTACTAAACAATATTACGTCCACAAGAGACTAGGTTGTCCCACCCTAATCTTGGCTACTCTAATATTGAATTAGTAGTGAATATAAGATCTTAAGAAAAGTATGCTTAGCTTGACAAATAAACTAAGTAGTACAACTACTTAGTTTATTTGTTAAGTGTTTGAGACAAGTAATTTTTATAACTTGAAATCAGTTTTTAGGTGATCAATCTAAAAAGAGCATTAAGAATTTCTCAAACAACTAAAATTAATCAAAACACCAACTTGAATGATTAAAATTCAAACTTTAAAATAAAAGAAGTAGAAATATGTAACCATATTCAAAAGAAATTGTTAGGAGCATGAGCCGTCCATCCAAGGATTGGATGCTTTGAGTTCCAAATGAGATTACAAAATTGATTTGTGCATGTCATTTGACTTCTCCTTTTCTCCTCTTGAATTATAAACTAAAATAACAAAACTTACTTAAATAAAACACATAAAAAAGAAATACAAACACAAATATACAAGATTGTGATATTTTATAAAAAATGTATTGTTTTAATTATTTGTTTGTAGTAAGTGTAAGTGTTTCACTCAATTTTTCAATAATTTGTTTGTAGTAATTTGAACTTGTTCTTTGTCTCACCTATTCTCTTAAATTTTATAAATAATCAAAGATCACTAAGGTCTTTATTTTGGATATAATGAGGCTTGGTTTGGATAATGGTTTTTCTAGATTTTCAAGGCTAAGTTAAAAAGAGAGCATTTTTGAATTTTTTTTCTCAATGGAACACTTTACTCTTCTTTTTTCCATTATTTTTCCCAACCTCTTTAACTTTTGAACCTTGGCTTCTATTTTTCTCAATCTCTTTTTGTTTTCTTTTTCATTTGTAAATAAATTTGAGTTTTTCTTTCTTTTAAGAAGCAAATTCCACCAATTTTCCCACCAACTTAATCCTTTCAAACTATTCTTTAAAATGTAATGCTCTCTTCGAACATTTTTTTCAATTCGGTTTCATGGGATAGTTTGAAAATTTTATTTCTTTTGTTTGGCTCAAAGGGGCTTATCAAAGGATGATCCTAATTGGGTTTTGACTTTTTGGCTTTTGGTTCAACTAATAAAAGAACATTCCTTGATCATTTCTTATCATTTTTATGCAATTAAGAGATTTAAAGACTC
>NC_032010.1:16039882-16040479 GCF_001865875.1 Lupinus angustifolius
TTTCACAAAAGTTTAGCATATATCTCATTTTGCTCAATCAAAGCTTAATTTAAAGTATGCTTAACATTTTCTAATCATGTGATCATGTTTCAAAAATTTTGTTTAGCATTTTGATTTCGGTTTTGAAATTTTTTGAGTTTTTTGAACAAACAAATTTACTTTTTACATATTTACACAATCTAGACAAGAATTTTTTTTTAAATTACATCAAGTCCTTGTCCCCCTTTTTAAATGAAGGCTTGTCCTCAAGCCTAAAAAAAAAATCTTTGGGACTTACTTGATATGATTTAAAAATTGCTTAGTTTTCTAAAAAAATTAAAAATACTGACAAAAGACAATCTTAAAGGATGTAAATATTTACCAAATACTGGGTTGCCTCCAAGTTAGTGCTCTTTTAACGTCATTAGCTTGACGTCAAACTTTGGATGAGATTATTCTGATTGCTCATTGATGATGGAGCCCGACTCATCACCCAAATAAGGTTTTAATCTCTGCCCATTGACCACCCAAGTTGCTTTTGTCTTAGGATCCTTCAACTCAATTGCTCCATATTCTTTTACTTCGTTGATGACAAATGGTCTTGTCCATCTGGTTCCG
>NC_032010.1:16040579-16044946 GCF_001865875.1 Lupinus angustifolius
CTTTCTGATTCTGGAATCATGGTACTTCTTTGTCTTTTCCTTATATAGTCTTGAGGATTCGTATGCTTGGGACCACATTTCTTCCAATTGATGTAATTGATCCTGTCTTTTAATATCTGCATCTTTCAAATCAAAGTTTAGAACTTTGAGAGCCCAATAGGCTTTATGCTCCAATTCAACTGGTAGATGACAAGCTTTGCCATAAACAAGTTGATATGGAGTTTTTCCTATTGGTGATTTAATTGCAGTTCTATAGGCCCAGAGAGTTTCATCTAGTTTTTGTGACCAGTATTTTCTTGAAGCATAGACTGTTTTTTCCAAAATTATTTTTAACTCTTTGTTTGATACCTCTGCTTAGCCATTGGTTTGTGGGTGATAAGGTGATGCTACCTTGTGTTTAACATTATAAAATTCTAAGGTTCTTTTTAATTGGGAATTTATGAAATGAGATTCCCCATCGCTTATCAATACTCTTGGTGTGCCGAAACGAGTAAAAATATTCATTTTCAAAAATTTTACCACAGTTTTCGCATTGGCTTTGGGTGTTTCCAATGCTTCCACCCATCTGGAAAATGATGATGGGAAAGGTCCCATAAAGTCAATGCCCCAACAATCAAAAATTTCTATTTCTATGATATTTTGTAAAGGCTTTTCACTTTGTTTCCCAAGTCCACCAGACCTTTGGCATGCATCACACTTTTGGACATACATTTGGGCATCTTTATAAATGGTTGGCCAAAAGAATCCATATTAGAGTACTTTGGCCGCGGTTCTGTTCCCATTGTAATGTCCCCCATAGGCCGAATTATGGCAGTGCCATAATATTTTCTAGGCCTCATTCTCATCAACACATCATCTAATAATATTATCGGTTCTTTCTTTAAACAGGTATGGTTCATCCCAGACGTATTGATTTACTCTTTTGAGAAAAAATTTCTTTTGTTGATAATTAAAATGTTCAGGAATTATACCTGAGGCTTTATAATTGGCCATATCAGGAAATGTTTCTGCTATTTCTTGTTCTCTTAACACAACTTCTTTATTTACCAATCTCGGCACTTTTGTCGCGGATTTCTAAATCAAATTCCTGCAAAAGCAAAACCCATCTAATCAATCGTGGCTTGGAGTCGGGTTTTTTTAGAAGATATTTGATTGCGGCATGGTTAGTATAAATAATTGTTTTTGCCCCAATCAAATAGCTTCTAAAACTTTTCCAATGCAAATACTATTGCTAGCAGTTCTTTTTCGGTTGTGGCATAATTGATTTGTGTTTCATTTAGAACTTTGCTAGCATAATGTATTGCATGAAAAACCCATTCTTTTCTCTGTCCCAGAACTGCACCAATTGCATAATCACTTGCATCACACATTAATTCAAAAGGGGATTTCCAATTTCGTGCAGTAATGACAGGAGCAGTTACCAAGCATAATTTTAAATGATTAAATGCTTCTAAACAAGAATCATCAAAGTTAAAAACAAAATCTTTTAAGAGTAAATTGCACAAGGGCTTAGCTGTTTTGGAAAAGTCTTTGATGAATCTACAATAGAATCCAACATGTCCGAGCAAGCTTTTGATTCCTTTAACATTTGTTGGAGGAGGCAGCTTTTCGATCACTTCTTTCTTAGCTTTATCAACTTCTAATCCTTTGGCTGAAATTTTGTCTCCGAGTACAATTCCTTCAGTGACCATGAAGTGACATTTCTCCCAATTTAGAACCAAATTAGTCTGTTCGCATCTTTCCAAAACTGTTTCCAAGTTTGTTAAGCAAGTTTCAAAAGAGTCTCCAAACACAGAAAAATCACCCATGAAGACCTCGATGCATTTCTCCATCAAATCAACGAAGATATGCATCATGCATGTTTGAAAAGTTGTAGGAGCATTACATAGTCCGAATGGCATTTTAATGTATGCGTGAACACCAAATGGACATGTAAATGTCGTCTTTTCTTGGTCCAATGGATCCACAACAATTTGATTGTATCCAGAGTACCCATCCATGAAACAATAGAAGGCTCTTCCAGCTAATCTTTCCAACATTTGATCCATGAAGGGCAAGGGAAAATGGTCTTTTCTTGTGGCGGCATTAAGCTTGTAGTAACCAATACAAACTCTCCAACCAATAACAGCTCTGGTTGGAATGAGTTCATTGTTCTCATTTTGGATTACCGTCATTCCTCCTCTTTTCGGCACCACTTGAACTGGACTTACCCATTTACTATCCGAAATGGGGTAAATCATACCAGCTTATAACATTTTCACAATTTCTTTCCTTACCACTTCCTTCATTGCTGGATTAAGTCTCCTTTGCGGTTGAGCACAAGGTTTGTAATCATCCTCCATCATAATTTTGTGCATGAAATATGATGGACTAATGCCTTTGAGATCTTTTAATGTCCATCCAAATGCTGCTTGATGCTTTTTCAAGAGTTGCATAAGTTTTTCTTCTTCCAACTTGGACAGATTACTGTTGATGATTACTGGATTGTTGGCCTCTCCATTTAAGAAAACATACTTTAAATGAGGTGGGAATTCTTTCAAATCCAGTTCCGATTCTTTCTCTGTTGGTCCACTTGGATTTCGGTGAAGAAACAATTCATCAGAAAAGTGTTTGCTGATTTCTTCCTCCACTTTATTTTCTTTCATCTCCAAGGATTCGTCAGGTTGAGGGTGTTCTGCGCAAATTTCTTCAACAACGCCTAATTGCAAACATTGCCCTTTATCCTTCGGATGATGCATTGCATGGAAAATGTCAAACTCAATTTCGTCATCTGCAACTCAAACTAGTAATTTTCCATTTTCCATGTCGATCCCCATTTTTGTTGTCCTCATAAAGGGTCTCCCTAATATGAGTGGGATCTCCATATCTTCGGTAATGTCAATGACAGCAAAATCCACCGGGATCTAGAATTTGTCCACTTTGACCAAAACATCCTCTGCAACCCCTTCAGGATATTTAATGGATCTATCTGCTAGTTGCAAGGACATCCTTGTAGGCTTTAATTATATTCCTCCAATTCTTTTCATCATTGACAGTAGCATCAAACTAACGCTGGCTCCAAGATCAACGAGAGCTTTGCCCACAGACACATTTCCAATAGTGACAGGATTGGTCACACTACCTAGCTCTTTTGATTTATGAGGAATGTTTGCTTGAAGAACAACACTACAATTGGCGTTGAGTGAAACAACTTCCTTTTCCTAATAACTCCGTTTTTTGGACAACAGTTCTTTCATGAACTTCGAGTAAATTGGCATTTGCTCCAAGGCTTCAGCAAATGGGATATTGATTTGCAGAGTTTTGAATATCTCCATGAATCTTGCGAACTGTTCTTCTTTCTTGGCTTTTAATGGAGCTACTGAATAAGGTATTTTTTTTCTGTACTAGTGGGTATTTTTTTTCTTCTTTTCTTACCATACTAGTCTCTTCTTTTTTATTTTCTTTTTTCTTCTTTATTATTATTTTTTTCTTCTTTATTATTATTTTTTTCTTCTAATCTCTCTTTTTGTTTTTCAACTCCACCTACTATCTTCCCACTTCGAGTTATAATACTTTCATAAAATTATGACTTGACCAGATAAGTTCTTATCAAGTTGTTGATGTGTTCTTCTATTATAGTGAGAGCATCACTGGTGTTCTGCTGATGGTTGATAGTAGTTTGCATGAACTGGTTGAGAATTTTCTCCAATTCGTCATGATAAGTGTGAGTTGATTGGAAAGCATAGACATTCTAGTTGTTTGTACAATCATTACACCAAAAACTTGCTCTATTGATTTGCTCTATTTGTTTAGGTAGATCTCGAAGTTTTTGATGCCCCGGATTGAGCTTGAGTTGGAATTCTTTGATGAATTGCTCAATTTCTTGTTGTAAATCAACATGTTGGTCCATTTCTGAAAATTGAGATCAAAATGAACCGTTTTGTCTATTTCCAAAAGAAAAGAGATTAGTATGTAAAGAAAATATATTTAACATCTTTGTACAAAGTCAAATAATTTGTACAGAAACAAAAATAAATTTATGCACAATTATTTGATGAATGACATATAAATATGAAAGGTTATTTTGGGGGAAGAGTTGGGTTTCCCCTCTCAACAAATCGTCCTGGCAGTAGTGCCAATTTGTTGAAAGCATAAATTCCCTCAATTTGGTGTTTTTCTTTTTATTTGATTAAGTAAATGAACTCGATTTTATTCTTTGTTCGCCATCTCGGCTTTGTTGAAATAAATTCCAACGCCGGTATGATGCTTTCAAGAATATTCCAGTTACAACATACTTTTAATAATCATATGCGTAACTTATTCCTTCTTTGCCCCATCTCGGCTTTGTTAGAATAAATTCTAACGCTGGTACAATGGTATCGAAGCAA
>NC_032010.1:16045046-16045337 GCF_001865875.1 Lupinus angustifolius
GTTATGTCGAACCACAAGGAATTGCCTAATAGAATGAATCATTTGAACATGTCAATGCACAAATAATGAGTTAAACATATTTTGTTTGATTTGAATTGAATTTCATATAAACAATTAACAAGAAACATAAACTAAATATTAACAAGTTCAACTTCTTATGAATTTGAACTACTTAGACAAGTTCTTAAGTTTTACTTTGATTAACTCCAAACACCAAGTTCTAAAAGCCTCCTTTTAGTGTATATCCTAAAATGGTAGAATGATAATCACTTATATTTATTACTAAACAAT
>NC_032010.1:16045437-16051845 GCF_001865875.1 Lupinus angustifolius
TAGTAATGAATATAAGATCTTAAGAAAAGTATGCTTAACTTGGCAAATAAACTAAGTAGTACAACTACTTCTTAGTTTATTTGTTAAGTGTTTGAGACAAGTAACTTTTATTACAAAATTGATTTTTGCATCTCATTTGCTTTCTCCTTTTCTCCTCTTCAATTCTAAACTAAAATTACAAACTTACTTGAAATAAAGCTCTAAAAACTAAGAACAAGAAGAGAGAATTTCAGAGAAGAATTTCTAGTGAGAGATATGTGAATTTGATATGGAATGGATTCTTTTTGCTCGAGTGAAATACTCTCTATTTATAGAAATTCTTTCTCGGCCACTGAGCTTCTTGGTTGGACCGCTAAGCAGCTAACCAAACCCTTCATCATGGGTTTGGTCCCTAGATCAAGTAGCTTAGTCACCTCCTTATTGTGGACTCATCAAAGCTAGTTGTGAGCTATGAAACCAGCTATTGTGAGCTACTCTGAAAAGCCTATGGTGAGCTACTTGAGGTGAGGTCATTGGCGACTTCATGGTTTGCTTCATGGTTAAGTCAAGTCTGGGTGCATACAGCTTAGCACACTTGTTGCACCGCTAATCTGCTTGTTCAGCAGCTTTGACCGTGCTGACTAGGACGTGGCCTGGTGCTTGATGATTTGGTCAGGAGTCTGGTTCTCCGCTAAGCTGACCTGGACACCAGCCTGACCTGGACCAAGCTGCTCAACAAGCAGTTGAGCGGACCTGCTTGGCCGCTCAGCCTAGGACCAGACTAGTCCTGGCACGGTCAGAATTTAGCTTGACACGGTCAGACATAAGCTTGGCACATATATCATCAATCAAGTTTGATTTTCCAACATCACTTCCCTTATCTCCATACCACCTTCCAATATTTCTGTTCTGCCTATCAGTATGAGCATAATTACATATCTTCTTGAATTGAGCACTTAAAGCTTGTTGGGATTGCCTTTCAAATAATCTCTCCATGAACCTCTTCTCATGTGCTTCCAATGAGCCTTGCAACTCATCAATTGTTAGGTTCTCAAGGTCTTTTGATTCATCAATTGCTACTACTACATGATCAAATTTTGCACAAAGGGTTCTAAGTATTTTTTCAATAATACCTTGTTCAGCCAATTGCTCCCCATATCTCCTCATCAAGTTGGTTAAGGCTCAGATTCTTGTGAAGTATTCTGAGATGGATTCTTGTTCCTCCATCTACAATAGCTCATATTGTCTTCTCATCTTTTGCAGCATTAGCTTCTTAACTTTCATTCCACCAGAGTAGCACTTGTCAAGAATTTCCCATGCTTCTTTGGCAGAAGAGGCAGCTGGGATTTTTTCGAAATTGGCTCTGTCCACACATTAGTGTTCAGAAACACTGCTTTGCAATCTCTCTTCATAACATCCCTATACTCCAATCTTTGTGCTTCTGTTGGGTTCTCATTGAGCAGATGAACTCCAGTTTTCACAACATCCAAGCACTCTTGAAACCCGAAAATGGCCTTCATCTGGATACTCCAATGATCAAAGTTCTTCCCATCAAGAATGGGTAGATTCATTGAAAATAAACCTGATGATGTCATGTTCTTCCTTCTGTTTCCACACCTCCTATTCTTCAATTCCTTTCTTGATCACTGTCGTGAACCTCACTATTGAAGTTTCTTGCACCACCATGACACCACCACAAGCTTTTTTGATTCGTATGGCTCTAGATACCACTTGGAAGAAAAAGAAAGAAAGAATGACTTTAATCGATTAAGGTCAAGTGGTAATCGATTATCGATAGAGATGAAAGAGAGAAGTTAGATATTTTTCTTGTATTGTTATTTCATATACATTGCCATTTAACTAATTGAAATAACTGTTTGTTTATTCGATTATGTAAACTATTAATCGATTAACGAAACTAGCTAAATGAATTACACTTTTCTCAACATATGTATATCTAATTTTAACGGTATATGATTTAATTAGTGAATTACTAGTTGAACTAATATACTATCACATTGGTACTTTGACCGGTATTATATCTATATCACTTGTGTACATGTGACATGTCTCACGGTTGATGTTGATAGTAAATGAGAGATGAGAGTTGTCAACTTTGTATTAAAAAAAGTAAATGCTCAACAAAATTATGAGTCGAGAAAACTTGCTACTAATGTTAAAAAAGTTGATGTGTTAACTCCTTCCATGTAGAAATTTCTGGTAAAGTTTGGTTGACAAATGAATGCAAGGACTGAAATTATACAATCTAAAAAATAAAGAGATCAAAATCAATAATAAAAGCGAAAGGACTAAAATTGCACAAACATGAAACCTAGGGACTAAAATTGCAATTAAAAGACTAGTGACATAGTGAATTAATTTTCTTAATCAAAGAGAGGACGCACATAACCCTAACAACTAAGAAAAAACGTTTCTGAATGTACAACCAATGAATTATTTGATACATATTGATGAAATGTACAAGTATGCAATATAGTTAAAGAGATACAATAGTCTTATATATACATATCAAAATTTATAATTTCTCTTCGGATCATTTAACATATATAACTCTATCTCTCACTTACTTTATATATTTTTATTAATACACACATCTTTAAAAATCCATCTAAAAATTTTAAAATAAATAAAAATTGTCAAATATCTAGATTATCAAAAACATAACTGTAAGTTGTACAATAAAAGTAGTTGCCAAATTTGAAATTGATCTATTAGTATCAGTGTGATATAAATCCAAATTGCATTTATTTTGCCCATCACATGCAAAACCAGTATTGTGCCAACGACTTTAGATGTTGAGTTTTACATTATTTGAAGAAGAAAGGAACAGGAAACAGAGAGTGTGGCACTGTCTTTTGACTTGTCTTTGTCTGAGCTGGAGTTTGCAACTTGACCTAATAAATTTTCCACAATAGAATCATTATCAAAACACAAGTTGTAGAAGTAAAGTTAGTTCTTTTTTGTCGAATGTCTAAACATAGTTATTAGGTGGTAATACTTTTGATTTTGATATAACATAAAACATAGTTATTTTCTTTTGATTTTGATATAACATGCACATAAGTTGATATGCACATGACATTTAGAGAATTAGTATGGGATTTATGGGATCTAGGAGATAATAATTTATGTTTAAACTATCAACTAGATAAGTAGTAATATATGTAAAAATGGTCATCTAGGCAAAGTTGACTACTATTTGGAAGAAAACATGTCATGAATTGTTGAAGTGCTGAACAACTTGAACCATGCAAAACAAACCTAAAATTTTTGTTCTCTTTACACGCTGGGTCAAATCATGTCAACTTGACCTCTAAGCACCCCAATCCTCAAATCTTCTCTCATCCATTTGGCCCTGAAACAGTCCAAAAGGACCACGCCAAATCCAGCTATTATTATACTGACCAAACTGGACTCCTTCAAATATACATGAAATGGCCATTAGGGGCCACATATTTAATGGAGTTTCATTATTTACACATTATAAACATATATACAAAAGAAAGACATTTAGTAAAGAATACAAAAGAAGTTAGTATTGAAATAATAACCTTAAATATTTTCTATGTTAAACTCATTCTTTTCTAATCCAAAGCAAAACTTTTTGATTCCTTAAACAATGTTATAAGACACTTCTTAATATCTCCCATAGTACAATTATTAAAAATATATAAAGTACTGTTGTACATGTTTAATCAACACAAAACATTAACCTTTATAATGCCCACAAATTTACTCTACTGGGGTGCTGAGAAAACCCGTTTCCCTTTCACTGACTCAGTCTTCTGTATTATTCACATGTAGTTAAATTGGTCATGGTTGACAACATTCAAATAACAACTTTCATATCATATATAAATAAGTGCAGTGCAACCACCTAGATTCAACAAGTTATTCTTAGATACATAGCTAGAAAATAATTGGTGAGTGAAGAATTGAGAAGAAGCAAAGCAAAATTAGTATCATAGAATGTATGTAACTAGGCCTTTTTCTCTATACAAGAAATCTCCAGAGGCTCTCTCTTTGTTTCCACCTGAAGGTCCTAATTCTGGAATTCTAGTAATCCAAGATGTGATGGATATGGAACCAATCTCTTGTTTTGGGTTGGGACAGTACCATGAGGTGAAGGAGTTGCCTTTTCCACAAAACATGAACCTTGAGCTCTTCTATAGATCAGGAATTTCAATCAATAGAGCCACTCATTACCACCATGTTGCTTTCGTTCCAGTTTTGAATCAACCATTGTCTTCCAATAAGTACTATGTCATTCAGCAAAATGGAAAGCATAAAGGGTAAGCCTTAATTTAATGATTTAAAATATGGGTTTTCATTATATAGATTATACATGTAGGTGGTTCAAGTTTCCCAATAAACCATGGTTTTCATTGAGTCATAATTCCAACAATTGAATAATATTCTTGCCATGTTCTAATGGATTATTGTAGTGATGAATTTGCATTTGGTTTTGCAGAGAAGCATATATTAACTCAAAGGAGGAAGATTTGAGCACTTTTGATTTCTACAATTCTGTGTGTGATGAATCACTACATCAGTTAGATATAAGCAATACATATCAAGAGTTTGAGATATATCCTAGAAGAAGCAAAGTAACTTTGAGGGGTGGCTTTTCAGCTAAATCTGTTGCCCTAGATGGATATCCTCCAAGATTTTTGAGTACAAGGTGGAAATTGAGTGCTTCAGCTTCAGATGATTCATCTATTATTGGAGAAGCATTAGGTGTAAATGATGCTCTCCGTGCTAGAAAGCCGAAATTAAATTCAACCTTGGCAAATAAGAGATCATCAGAAAGTGTTTCTGTGGGAAAATGGTATTGCCCTTTTATGTTTATTAAAGAAAGAACTCACAAAACATTGAAAGAAGAAATGAGGAAGTCAATGTTTTATGAGATGACACTAGAGCAGAAGTGGGAAGAAATATATTCTTGTGAAAATGGGATGATAGGAAACAACACTGTGAATGTTGATGCTGTTGTTCAAAAGGAGAAGGTTGTAGTTGCTGGATGGGAAGCTATGATTGATGAGATGGATGTAGCTGAAGGTCTTTTGTGGTTTAATAGTTTCAGCAATGTTGGAGAGAAGAATAGTGTTGGATTGAGCACTGCAATATTTGAGAGAATGAAGTGGGAGCAGGAAAGAGTTGGGTGGATTGAAGGGAAAGAAAAGCAAATTAGAGTTAAGAAAGTTGAAGTGTTTGAAGGGACTAATGGATGGAAGAATTTTGTATGCTATGTGTTGGTTGAGACTTTTGTACTAAAAAGATTGGATGGCAGCTTTGTTCTCAGTTATGCTTTCAAACACCATCATCATCTTACAAGCAAATGGGAATGAAGTTTCTGGTATTGGTTTAGATTTTAGACCAAAGCCAAAATTATTATGTTTTGGTTTCAACTATTGAGTGTATATTGCCATGGGAGCAAAAGAAAGAAAATAATGCTCTACTCTCTTGTAATACATTAAAGGGGAATTAGTTAAAACAGAAAAGGAAAATATTCTCGGCCTATTCCATGCGGAAATCTTTTTGTCACCTCGGGGCCTTATTTGTCCTTTTGGCTCTAAAATTGCCCATATATTCCACATAAACCTTGTTCTCAAGTTGGAATGACAATGAAAACTGAACCCATGCATTATCCGCTCGAATCAATCCCGAATTTAACGGGAAAACCCGATGTGATTGGCTTTGAGTTTTACCCGAGTTTATTATTCGAGTTCGGGTTTGGTGGAGCAAAGACCCTAACCCGAACCCACTCCGAAGTAATGTAATTCAATTTAAAATTAAAATTTCTATCATGTGTCCATTGTTTTTAATTTCTAATTTTACTTTACATACAATTGGATCCTCATACATAAAAGAAATGAAATAATACAAGAGAAAATAGAAATGCTAGAGAAAAACGAAACGAAAATGATATCATACTTTCCTTAGTACATTTATAATTTTCGGGGTTTTTTCGGGTTCGGGTTACCCGAAACCCGACGGGTTCGGGTTACCTGAAACCCGACAGGTTCGAGGATGATATCTTTATTTTCAACCCCGGTGAGTTTGGGTTTTGAATTTTGTGTTTGGGTATGTGCAAACCCGGTCCCAACTCGCCCCATTGCCATTCCTAATCTCAAGGTTTGGATTGAGCTTCAGTTGTGTGTGACCCAACCCAAAGGGAGTGGTACGTGAGTTTATGCTAGGATATTTTGGGCGGTAAGACAAACGATCAATACCATGTTCCTCATGGAAAGAGTCAACAACCCCATGTGAAGAGTCATATTTGCATAGTCCTTAGGGAGACAGCTGAGTTGGATATTTACAGCTCATAGAGGAAAATGAGTGGCAACGGTACAATTGCCTTTTTTATGATCAACAAAGAGGATTTAATATCAATCTGTTGCTTGTGCC
>NC_032010.1:16051945-16061595 GCF_001865875.1 Lupinus angustifolius
AGGCTATTGATTGCCTTGTTTCTTGGGAACCGTTGGATAAGGCCATGGAATCCAAGGGTTCCCTTTGAACCTGTGTCCCCTTTTGATTCTTTACAACATCAGTAGTAACATATCTTGAAACTAAAGAGTTGCCTTAGTCACCCACCTTCATTAGCACCTCTTCTCTTTCATTCACATAATCTGCTCCTTCAAACACATTTCCTCCTTCTTCATGAACCGTGTGGGTTTCTTTCATCCTTGTGCCTTGCCCATGAGCTCTCTTTTCCTGAAGGTTCTGATTAACCTCCTTGTTTTGATGTTTCACTGAACCCTTTTCCTTGTCATCATTTTTGTTTTAACCTTCGTAGTTGTGCTTCCCACCGAAGGTGGAAGATTATATTATTCACGTAGCGGTTCTGTGAGGATGTGCCATATATGCTCAAAACTAGACTAATACATTTGTTGCCTACGTTTCATGGACTAGCAGGTGAATGTGCTCATAAGCATCTTAAGGAGTTCCACATTGTATGTTCCACCATGAAACCTCGTGATGTCCAAGTGGATCACATTTGTTTGAAGGTATTCCTACATTCACTTGAGGGCCCTACAAAAGATTGACTGTATTACTTGGCTCCTAGTTCTATTACTAGGTGGGATGACCTGAAGATAATCTTCCTTGAAAAATTATTTCCTCCCTCTAGGACCACTACAATCAGAAAAGATATTTCTGGAATCAGACAACTACATGCAGAAGGTTTATATGAATATTTGGAGAGATTCAAAAGGCTATATGCAAGCTGCCCCCATCATCAAATCTTTGAGCAACGCCTCCTGCAATATTTCTATGAGGGTCTGAACAACATGGAGAGAAATATCACTGATGCTTCTAGTGGTGGTGCACTAGGAGATATGAACCCTTTAGAGGCTAGAAGTTTGATTGAGAAGATGTCTTCCAATTCTCAACAGTTCAGTGCAAGGAGTAGTGATGCTATAATGGTCAGAAGTGTCCATGATGTTGGGATACATTCAGTGAGGCAAGATAAACTTGAGAAAAAAATTGACTCCCTTGCTACCTTGGTCACTTAACTTGCCATGAATGAGTAGAAACATCCATTTACACGAGTTTGTGGCATTTCCACCGCAACTGACCATTATGCTAATGTTTGCCCTTCTTTGTTGGAGCCCAAAACTGGTTACCATCCTGAGGCTTATGCTTTAGATATTTACAACAACAATCCTCAACAACAACAATAGAATTTTGATCCTCCATCAAGAAAATACAATCCTAGTTGGAGGAATCATCCGAATCATAGATGGTCTGATCCTTCACAACCTCATCCAGGATCACCATTTCAGTATAAAAATGCTACACAAAATAGGTCATATATGCCTCCTCCAATCCAATAACAGAGGCAACAACAACTGATTAGTAATCCTGCTCCTCCACCTTCACCTAGTGAACCTTCATTGGAAGAACTGGTGAGGCAGATGACATTGCAGAATATGCAATTCCAACAAGAGACTAGAGCTTTCATTCAGAGACAAGAGTGCTCCATTTAGAATTTGACCATCCAGATGGGATAGATGGCTACTTCATTGAACATGTTGCACTCTCAGAATTCTAACAAGTTGTCTTCTCAAATTGTGGTCAACTGAAGAATGTGAGTGCTATCACTTTAAGGTCAGACAAATAAATTGAAGTTGATCTCGCTGCATCAAAAATGAAGCAACTACTTTTACAAGAGACTGAAAGCACTAGCGAAGAAATTCATGCTAGTGAACCTTCCCCAAGTGCTACACAACCATCTTCTATTCCCCTTCCATTTCCTCCAAGAGCCATTCCAAGTAAGAATATGGAAGAGCTAGACAAGGAGATCTTGAACACATTTAGAAAGATAGAGGTGGACATACCTTTACTTGATGGAATCAAGCAAATTCCAAGATATCCCAATTTTCTAAAGGAGTTGCACACTCACAAGAGGAGGCTGAAAGATAATGAGAGAATCAGTTTGGGCAGAAATATTTCCGCACTAATAGGTAAACCTGTTCCTCACATTCCTGAAATTTTTAAGGACCCAGGTAGATTTGCTATACCTTGCATCATAGGTAATAAAAAATTTGAGAATGCCATGCTAGATCTAGGAGCTTCAATTAATCTTATGCCTATGTTTGTTTTCATGTCTCTTTCTGATTTTCATAATGATTTTGATAAACTCATACACTTGTCAAACATGCACTGATTCTGAAATGTGTAATTCTTGCATTGATGAGTTTCTGCATATTTCTACGGATCCAAATGCTGTATAGTCAGATTTCACTAACCCAATTGCTGCAGAATTTCATTTACTTGTTCCGGTGTGGGCTATAGAATCTATGTCTGCTAGTTTGGTTCCATTTGTTTTGCAGGCACCTGTATTGGAGCTTAAACCTTTGTTTGAAAACCTCAAGTATGCTTACTTAGAGGATGATGAGAAGTTCCCTATTATTGTTTCATCCTCCATTGATGCCGATCAAGATGAGAAGTTGTTGCAAGTGATGAAGAAGCACAAGAAGGCAATTGAGTGCACCTTAGCTGACATTTCTAGTATTAGCCCATCGATATGCATGGATAGGATACTCTTCGATGATGGAGCCAAACCAGTGTGGTAACCACAGAGGAGACTCAATCCAGTGATCCTTGATATTATGAAGAAAGAGGTCACAAATCTTCTACAAGCTGGGATTATATATCCCATTTCTGATAGTCATTGGGTGAGCCTAGTTTGGGTGGTTCCAAAGAAGATAGAAATTACAGTGGTGAGAATTGAGAGGGATGAGATGATTCTTACTAGAGTGTAGAGCAGTTGGAGAGTCTGCATTGATTATAGGAGGCTCAATCAAGCAACAAAAAATGATCACTTTCCTTTGCCATTTATTGATCAGATGCTTGAGTGCTTAGCAGGTAAATGTCACTACTATTTTCTTGATGGTTTTGCTAGGTACTTCCAGATTCATATTGCTCTTGAGGATCAGGAGAAGACCATATTCACCTTCCCCCATGGCACTTTTGCCTATTGGAGGATGTCGTTTGGCCAATGCAATGCCCCTAGTACATTCCATCGGTGTATAGTGAGCATTTTCAGTGATTTTTAGAGAGTTGCATAGAGGTGTTTATGAATGATTTCATTGTTTATGGATATTCATTTGATGCCTGTTTGGATAGTCTGAATAGAGTTTTGCATAAATGCATTGAAACTATCCTTGTTATAAATTACGACACATGTCAATTCATGATAGAGTAAGGCATAATTTTGGGGCATGTGATCTCAAATAGGGGAATCGGGGTCAACCCTGTCAAGATAGATGTTATTTCACAATTTCCTTACCCCTCTTGTGAGCGAGAGGTTTGTTCTTTTGTTGGTTATGCAGATTTCTATAGTAGGTTCGTTAAAGATTTTAGCAAGAAGGCTCTCCCACTATCTAACCTGTTGTAAAAAGAGGTGGTTTTTATTTTGATGAGAGATGTAGGGAGGCATTTGATTGCCTCAAGAAAGCCTTGACCATCACTCTTATTATCCAGGCACCTGATTGGACAGTCCCTTTTGAGTTGATGTGTGATGCTTCTAATTATGTATTGGGGACTGTCCTTGCTCAAAAGGTGGACAAACTACCTAGGGTGATATATTATGCTTCCAAGAATTTAGATGTTGCACAAGAAAATTACACCACAACTGAAAAAGAGCTTTTAGCTATTGTATTTTCTCTAGATAAATTTAGATCTTATTTGCTTGGTTCTAAAATTGCCATTTTCACTTACCATGCAGCTTTGAAGTTCTTATTGAAGAAAGCCGACTACAAACCAAGGTTGATTAGATGGATGCTCTTTCTATAAGAGTTTGATTTGGAGGACCGAGATAGGTGTGAAGCACAAAATTTGGTGGCTGATCACTTGAGCGGGATTGAGGGAATTGTTGATATAACGCCTATCTGAGATGATTTTCATGATGAACTTTTGAATATTTCTGTTTCTTTCCCCACCCATTGGTTTGCTAATATTGTTAATTATTTAGAGCTCAGAATGATAAACTTAAGAGTGATGTTAAATATTATGTATGGGATGATCCCTATTTGTGGAGATTTTGTACTGACCATGTTATTAGAAGATGCATTCGAGATCATGAGATTGAGTTAGTCCTTTAGTTTTGCCATTCTTCTATAATGGGTGGCCATCTTGGTACCCAAAGGGCAGCAAAAAAGGTGCTTGACTCTAGATTGTATTGGTCCACCATCTTCAATGATGCATAGAGGATTTGTAGCACTTGTGAGCAGTGTCAGAGAGTAGGTGGTATCCTTTCTTGGAGACAAGAGATGCCTCAATAACCTATGTTGTTTTTCGAGGTGTTTAATGTCTCAGTTATTGATTTCATTGGTCCCTTTCCTTTTTCTTTTGGCTTTTACTATATCGTGCTTGATATTTATTATGGTTCTAAGTTGGAGGAATCTAAGGCCACTAAGACTAGTGATGCTCGGGTTGTTATGGATTTTGTTAGGTCTCACATGTTTTTGCAGGTTTGGCATACATAGAGGCATTGTTAGCAACCAAGGCACCCACTTATACAATAGATCCATGAAAGCTATGCTCAAGAAATATGGGGTTGTTCATAGAGTTTCTACATCTTATCACCCCAATGTAATGGGCAAGTTGATATTTCAAAGAGAGAGATAAAACAAATTTTGGAGAAGATGGTGCAGCCAAATAGAAAAGATTGGAGCCACAAACTTGAGGATGCTCTTTGGGCACATATGACTGCTTACAAGGCACCCAAGTTGTCTTTAGTAAAGTATGTTATCTTCCTGTAGAGATAGAGCATCGTGCATATTGGGCTGTGAAAAATTCTAACTTGGCTCTTGCTCAAGTTGGTGAAGAAAGAAAGCTCGAATTGAATGAAATCGATAAGATCCACTTAGAAGCCTATGAGAACTCTATTGAGTGTATATTGCCATGGGAGCAAAAGAATAAAAATAATGTTGTGGTCTTGTAATACATTAAAGGGAAATTAGTTAAAACATAAAAGGAGATTATTCTCAGCCTATTCCATGAGGAAATCCTTTTGCCACCTGGGGGCCGTATTTGTCCTTTTGGCCCTAACATTGGCCATATATTCTAGATAAACCTTGACCTCAAGGTTTAGATTGAGCTTTATTTGTTGTGCATGACCCAAACCAAAGGGAGTGGTACGTGAGTTTGTGCTAGGATATTTTGGGCGGTAAGACAAACGGTCAATACCGTGTTCCTCATGGAAAGAGTCAACAACCCCATGTGAAGAGTGAGATTTGCACAATCCTCGGGGTGACAAAGGGGATTTAATATCAATCTACTGCTTTGATTGTGCCCTGCCCAAGGCTATCAATTGCCTTGTTGTTGCTTGGGAATCGTTGGATAAGGCCATGGAATCCAAGGATTCCTTTTGAACCCGTTCCCCTTTTGATTCTTTACAACATCAATAGTAACATATCTTGAAACTAACGAGTTGCCTAGGTCACCCACCTTCCTTATCACCTCTTCTCTTTCATTCACACAATCTGCTCCTTCAAACACATGTCCTTCTTCTTCATGGGATGTGTGGGTTTCTTTCGTCCTTGTGCCTTGCCCTTGAGCTCTCTTTTCCTTAAGGTTCTAATTAACCTCCTTGTTTTGATGTTGCACTGAACCCTTTTCCTTGTCATCCTTTCTGTTTTCGCTTTTGTGATTGTGCTTCTCACCCGAAGGTGGAAGATTATATTGTTGCCAAGGTGGAAGCGTTTGAGTAGTGACACATGAAGGATGGGATGGATTCCAGCTGACAGTGGTAAGAGGAGCTCATAAGCCATCGCTTTGATTCTTCTAATGATTTGAAATGACCCATAATACTGAGGAAATAGCTTGTGACACAATCGGCGCGCCACCATGACTTCCGGGTAGGGTTGCAACTTCAATAATACCCAGTCTCCTTGTTCAAAGGTAATATCTTTTCTTCCACTTTGAGTTTGTGCAAACATTCTTTCTTGGGATCTGAAAATATTTGCTTTTAGCGTTGTTAACATGTCTATCCTTGTTTGTAGAATATCCAAAAGTGGTTGGCTGACATAGTTTTTGGTACTATAATGAGCCAGTGAAGGAGGACGTTAACCATAGAGGGCCTGAAATGGGGAGTATTTGGTAGTTGAGTGTTTGGAAGTATTGTACCAATACTCAGCTAAAGGAAGGTGTCGAAAACACTTGCTTGGTTGGGAACTGGTAAAGCATTGGAGGTAAGTTTGAAGATACATATTGACCACCTCAGTCTGCCCATTGGCCTGAGGGTGGTAAGCAGAACTAAAACAGAGGGTGGTGCCTAGTAACTGGAAAAATTCTTTCTAGAAGGCGCCCACAAAGATCCTGTCTCTATCCTAAACAATGGATCAGGGAACCTCATGTAACCAAACCACCTTAGACAAAAAACGGTGGGCCAAGGATTCAACTATGAACTGGGAGGGAAGTCCGATGAAGTGTACATACTTCAAAATGCGATCTAAGATCATCTAGATCACGGTGTGTCCTTCTAAGGAAGGTAAACGTGTGATAAAATCCATTAATATATCTCCCCATGTTTTATCTAGTACTGAGAGAGGTTGTAGTAACCCATTATGCATTGGTGGTGTGTATTTGTTGTGTTGAGAAGGAAGGCACTGCTAGATGAAAAGCTTGGTGTCACGGTACAATCCCAACCATGAACATGAAGCTGTAATGCGAGTGTTGAAATGAGAGATTTCACTAAGCCAGAAATTCCCCCCTCAATATCAAAACGTGTCACTTTGTTGAAGGGTTTTCATGGTTGTTGCAAGTTTATTTTATTTTAGAGTGATGAGTGATGAACAACTTCTTTATTTGGTGACTTTATTTATTTTCTCCCTTTTCGGGTTCCTTTTAAGCATACCATAAAGGTCAGTCTCATTTTATTAAATTAACCATACCATTTCCTATGAAAGGTTGATATCAAAGAATAAAATGAACAAAAGAGTAAAATAAGAAGTTAATCGTACCACTTCTTTTGAAGGGTTGGTATAAAGAATAAAGAATAAAGCAATAAATAAATGTTAGTTGCGGAAATGTAAATGACTGAAAGTAAATGTTAGTTGCGGAAAGTAAATGTTAATTGCATAAAGTAAATGACAGAAAGTAAATGTTAGTGGTTAGTTTATTATTCATCACTCTATATTTGTCAAGTAACAATCCATTGATTAGATTGCACTCTTTTGCATATTATTCCTATGTACAAAGTTAGAAATCGTGAATTGGTTTGAACTTATGCTTTTAGGAATCTTTTATTCAACAAATAAAATTTATAAGTCGACACTTTACTGTGTTACACTTGCATCTCTTTTCAAGATTCAATTGTAGTATAGTATAGGATTTTATCGAACCAAAAATGGAATTGCATTAGAAGAAGATTATAGAGGCATATTATAGGAAAAATAATGATTAACAACGTTTTTGATGATTTTTAAGTTATGTTGCATAAAAATATTAGCAAGGAGACATAAACTAATATTCACAAATTCTTGAGAAGAAAATTGATTTTAAACATGAAATTATTTCCATACTCAAATGATTTTGAAAAACTTTACAAGTTATATGTTATACTTTCGATTACTTCCACACACCATTTCTTAATCTTTCATTTAGTGTCCTTGTATGATAAGATGATTTTTAAACCTTATGGAATATACTAAATAATAGCTAAGTGCCACTCGTCGGGGTAGGTTGTCACACCCTTCTTCAGGCACCAATAACATCATTTAGCCTTGAACATAAGTTGCTTAAAATAGATGTTTGACATGGTGAGTACACTAAGGTGTGGGTTATACTTTTTATTTCACTGGTCAACACTTTAAGAAGAAGCATTTTTGGATCTTTAAATCAAGTTTTAGGTGATCAAGCTAAAACCGCATTAAGAACTTCTCAAAGAATCAAAACTTAACCAAAAATAATAACTTGAATGTATTGAAATCAAAAGATGATACAAATGAGGAAAAGAAATAAAATTAAACCATAATTCAAATCAATGTATAGGAATATAAGTCATCTATCCAAGGATGAGATACTTTTGGACCCAAATGAGATTACAAAATTATGTTTTTGTATCACATTTGCCATCTCCTTTTCTCCTCTTGAATTCTAAGTAAAAATTACAAGAATTTACCTAGAACAAGCTTAGAATCGTGACTAGAGTTTCTAGAGAGAAGAAGTGAAGAAGAAGAATGTGTATTGAAGAGAATTTTGAATGGAATGTGTATTGAAGTGAATTTTGAATGGAATGTGAATGTGTTTGAAGAGTGGGAGAGGGCCTCTATTTATAGGTAACCCGCCTGGCCCCCTCCTGATCCACGTTGGGCTCACCAAACCCTTCAACATGGGTTTGGGCCAAGACCAAGCAGCTTAATTAGCTGTTTTGTGTTGACTCACCAAAGTTAGTAGTGAGCTACTTGACCAAGCTGTTGTGACCTACTCTAAAAAGTGCTCAAAGGCCTTATCCAGTGAGGTCATGCATGATGTCAAAGTTGCTTGGTGGCTAAGTGATAAGTGCCAAACATACCTAAATTTCATACACTTTTATGGCACTTATCTTAAGCATAATTGAGAAAAACCAACTTAAAACAATACTTTTTGTATAAAATATCACAATCATGTATATTTGTGTTTGTATTTCTTTTTTATGCATTTTTTAGGATTTACAAAGAAGAAAAGAAGAGAAAAAAGATTTATGGTCAAAAAGAAAAATAAGTCAAAATCAAGGTGCTCAAGCAGGCAGCTGATCGTGGACCAAGCCACGCTAAGCTGGCCTAGACACCAGCTTGACCTGGACACCAGCCCGACCTAGACCAAGCTGCTCAAGCAAGTAGCTAAGTGGACCTACTTGGCTACTCAGCCTAGCACTAGATTAGTCCTGATGCAGTTAGAACTCTGCTTGACACGGTCAGACACGAGCTTGGCACATGCCCAACCTTCTCAACAAGCATCTTAGCGGTGCCATCAAGCAGCTCAGTAGAGAACCAGAATCCTACGTAGATCAGCAAGCACCAGGCCATGTCCCAGTCAGCACGTCCAAAGCTGTTGAACAAGCAGCTTAGCAGTGCAACAGGTGTGCTAAGCGGTGTGCACCCAGACTTGACTTAGCCATCAAGCAAACCATGAAGTCACAAATGACATCACTTCAAGTAGCCCACCATAGGCTTTCCAGAGTAGCTCACCATAGCTGGTTTCATAGCTCACAACTAGCTTTGGTGAGTCAAGGTTAAGGAGGTGACAAAGCCACTTGACCAAGTGACCAAACCCATGCTGAAGGGTTTGGTCAGTTACTGAGCGGTGCTAACAAGCAGCTCAACGGCTCTAGGGAACTTATATAAATAGAGGCACATTTCATTCGAATCAAGAATATCATATCTCACATTTGTAATCTCATTTGGAACTCAAAGCATCCAATCCTAGGATGGATGGCTCATGCTCCAAACAATTTTTTTTCAATATGGTTATGTATTTCTACTTCTTCTTATATTCTAAAAGTTTTGAATTTTAATCATTCAAGTTGGTGCTTTGATTAATTTTATTTGTTTGAGAAGTACTTAATGCTCTTTTTAGATTGATCACCTAAAAAATGATTTCAAGTCATAAA
>NC_032010.1:16061695-16062470 GCF_001865875.1 Lupinus angustifolius
GGATGGATAAAAAAATATCCATCAATTCAAATAAATCAATTACATCACATTTTTAAATTATCCAATCCATCAATATCCAATGGATTTCAATCCATCCATTCTATCCATGTATCCATTTTAATGGATTGGATAGATGGATATTCAACCCATTTTTTTTTAATTTGAGCAAAACATTTTAATAAAGCAATTTAAAGAAAAAATTATTTTAAATAATATTATTTAATAGAGCATTTTTAAATATCAAATTTATAAAATATTTTTCTTAACAAACACTTTTAAAAAGTGTTTTTTTGATAAGAAATTTTAAAAAGGTGAATTTGTGAAAAACAATTATAAGCATTCTTAGTAGCAAGAATCTCTGGTGCAACATAATTGGTAGGAGTGTAAAAGTCCGGTTCAGTTCTTGACGCAATTTAATGACCGAACCGAACACAAAGATATGGTTCGGTTCGATTAACCGCAACTTTTATTTAGGAATCGAAACGTTCATTAGTGGTTCGGTTCCGTAGTTCTTCAACTTATTTAAAGAAAATTATTTAAGAAATAGTTGAACATAATTTGCAAAGTATAAAGTCAACTAAATGAATACTAAACAAGTCAATAATAAAATATTTAATACTCTTTCTAGTAAAACAATAATAATTCAACATCTCAACGCACTACAAACTTGAAATTTTAGTCCACAAAATCTTCTAAAATGTTCAACAAAATTTAAGAATGACATATTTGGTACCAATATTTTAATCCAACAGTAACACCTAATACTCCACATCAT
>NC_032010.1:16062570-16078996 GCF_001865875.1 Lupinus angustifolius
TAGTAATATCCTCGAGTTCTTTCTTTATTTTCTTTTAGTTCTTTAATTTCTTTATTTGATTAATTTCATCTCTGAATAGTGACAAAATGTATACTAGTTTTTTTTAGTTTTCTTTCTATCTTCACAATGAATAATAGAGATAATAGATATTTAGGTTTGTTTACTAATTTATTTTTTCTATTTGCCTCTTATTTATAGACTATTTTATTAATAATCCTAAATTCTTAATCATATTTTATGTCGTAACTTTAAAGCTTAATCATCTAAATATAAAATAAAATTATTTTTTAATATGTGGTTCGGTTCAGTTCTAACGGTTACAAAATTTACAAAACCGTGAACCGAACCGCGAAACTGAACCGAACCGCATTTTATGGTTCAGTTTGGTTTCATCAGTTTTACGGTTTAAACCAGAACCACTTACACCCCTAATAATTGGGACTTGCATAAGTTGTATGCAACAATTCATCATCCTGAAATATTTAATTTTGTTATTATATTATCACATTAGTCAATAACCAAAATGATATATTTATACTTTGCATTAAGATGTTGGGGTAAAGCACTAAGGCCAAAATCGTTTATACTTTTTTGATAAGCACTTTTTAAAATTACAATTGCATTTTTCAACTTTTGTAATGTGTGGGATTGTGCTTGGAAAGGTGAGGGATTTTTTATATTAATATTGAATTAATTGGAAACAAAATTTGTTTTTATTTTTATTTTTTTGGATGGATTGGTTATCCATCCAAATGGATATAACCATGGATATCCATTGGATATAATGGATGAATTTGAATCCATCCATTATCAACACCATCCATTGGATTATATCCATTTAAATCCATTAGTTCAAACGGATGGATTTGGATGGATTTTGGATAATGGATAATTTTGCCACCCCTAATTGACATGTTCATATGATTCATTCTATTAGGCAATTCCTTGTGGTTTGACATAACCCTATACTATACTACAATTGAATCTTGAAAGAGGTGTAAATTGTTATCAATAAATTTATTTGTTGAAAACACCTTTTAATATACAAAAGTGATGAAACTAACTTACTAACTTTTATTTATTGTTATATACATTCCACAATTTATTTATTCTTTAATACCAACCTTCCTTAAGGAAGAAGTTTGGTTTGTTAATAAAACGAACCTGAAATGGAGTAAATAAATAAATGTCACTTAAATTCATTATTCTTTTATTCTTTATTTATTTATTTGTTTCTAACAACTAACTATTCATCACTTTTGTACATTAGAATACCATTAAACCGGTGTTGGAATTTATTCCACAAAAGAAATGGAGTAAATAAATAAATGTCACTTAAATTCATTATTCTTTTATTCTTTATTTATTTATTTGTTTCTAACAACTAACTACTCATCACTTTTGTACATTAGAATACCATTAAATCGGTGTTGGAATTTATTCCACGAAACCGAGATGATATTCAAAGGTACTTAATAATTATGTAATAGGGGATTGCTTCGATACCATTGCACTGGTGTTAGAATTTATTCTAACAATGTCGAGATGGGGCAAAGACGGAATAACTTATTCACATGATTATTAGAAGTAAGTTGTAACTGGAATGTTCTTGAAACCATTATACTGGCTTTGGAATTTATTTCAATAAAGTCGAGATGGCGAGCAAAGAATAAAACCGATCTCACTTACTTAATCAAATAAAAAGGAAACATACCAAGGATGAGGAATTCCGCTCTCAACAATTGGCACTACTGCCAGGACGATTTGTTGAGGGGGGGAAGGCCTACTCTTCAAAATAACCTTTCAACACTAAGTCAAGTTGACTCATTGCTGGGTCCAGCCCGCCTGGCTGCTTAGTTGTCCATGCTGAGCTTCCTGCTTGAGTAGCTTGTCCTGTTCTAGCTAGGTGTGTGGTTCCAGTTGGGCGGTCCAAAGGTGCACGTTGAGTTGCCTGCTTCAGTAGGTTGGCTTGTGTCATGCTTGAGTCTGAACCTGTAAGGCTTGTGTCTGACCGAGACAAGTTGGTGCCAGGTCAGCTGGGCAATGCTAAATGTCCACGCCAGGCTGCTTAGCGAGCAACTTCATGTTGTTGGTCCATGCTTGTGGTCAAGCACGTAGCTTGCCATGTGTGCATCAAAAGTGGCTTATATGGACACCTCCTTGCTTGACTATTTCTTGATTTTTTCTTCTCTTCAGTTTTCCCTAGAAACTTCACACAAAGATTTGGAAAAGAGGTGGACAAAAAATATACAACCACAATATGACAATGTATCTAAAAAGTATTGAATTAAGTTGGTTGTTCATGATTTGCATATGATAAGTGCCATGGAAATTGTATAAGAATTAGGTATTTTTAGCACTTATGAACGAGAAAGGGTCAGTTTAATCCAGAGTGGCTCGCAGTTGGACAAGAGTGGTATTTTGTCAAAACCACCCTCCCGAGACCTATTAGATCTGGTATGAAAATCCTCTTGTAATAAAATATAATGTCGTGTGAAAAATAAAATTTTGGCTTCATTTGTATGTCTTTCTCACATTTCTTAACAAATTATTGTCCTTCCGTGGTCTTATAATGCTGGAAAATTGATTAAGCAAAGCTAGGATTGGTAGTGAATAAGAGGACAAAACGACCACATCAGTATTAGTGCGTCTGGAATGTGCATCAGCCACCCAATTAGAGGTACCACTCTGATTACGAAATTCATATTGGAACCCAATGAGTTTAGTAGCCCATTTTTTCTGTCCGGGTGTATGTAATCCTTGAGTCATTAAATGTTTCAAACTCTGCTTATAAGTTAATATTTGAAATTTTCGCCCAATTAAGTATTGACACCACTTTTTAACCACCTATGTTACAACGAACATCTCCTAGACGTACGTTGAAGTGTGATGCATACGGGGCACCATTTTCTTGCTGAAGAACGCAATGGGGTGGCCATTTTGTGACTGAACAACCCCGACGGCTATTGAGGATGCGTTTGTCTCAACTTTAAACATGGTAGACAAATCTGACAACTATATTATATGGGGTTTGTCATTGTTGATTTTAAAGTTGTAAAGGTTAGTTGACCCTCCGATGTCCATGTAAATTTATTCTATTTTAGTAGATCGGCGAGAGGAGCGGCGAGAGTGACGTAATGTTTAAAAAACTTTTTGTAGAATTCAGAAAGCCCTAAAAATCCCTTAAGTGTCGTGAGTGACCGAGGTTGTGGCCAATCTACCACAGCTTGAATCTTATCTAGATCTAGCTGCACTCTAGCGGCTGATACAATATGGCCTAAATAACTAATAGAAGGAACCCTAAATTGACACTTCGATAACTTGACATAAAACTGATTAGACTGTAATAGGTGCAACACAATTTCTAAATTTATCAAATGATCAGTTAAGGAAGTACTATAGACCGGTATGTCATCAAAAAATGCCAGTACAAACTGCCGTAAATGAAGCTCGAGCAAATCATTCATGTCCTCTTGGAAAGTGGAAGGGGCATTTTTTAGACCAAAGGGCATGACCAAAAATTCATGTGCTCGTCAAAACTGCAGAATGCAGTCTTGTGAGTATCTACTAGATTTACACGAATCTGGTGGTAGCTTGAGCGCAAATCTATTTTGAAGAAGATCATATCACCATGTAACTCATCAATTGTGGGAATGGGGAATCTATAATGAATAGTAATGGCATTGAGTGCCCTGTAGTCAACATAGAATCTCGATTTCCCATATTTTTTTCTCACCAATAAAACCAGAAAGGAGAAGGGGCTAGTACTAGTGCTGACAATACCAGTCCGTAAGATGTATTTTAGCATAGTTGTCATAATGTGTTTTTGAGAGTGTGCGTAACAATAAGGTCTACTATTCACAGGGGTAGCTGAGGGTAGGAGAGGGATATGATGGTCACATGTGCGTGAAATGGGTAAGGAGGTAGGTTGCTTGAAGGTGGGTTTGTATTTGTCTAGGAGAGACTGGATTTGGGCGTCTAGGGTGGGAAAATGAGGTATTGGAGGGTCTGTCTCATTTTGTGGGAGGGGTAAGATTGTAATGGTGTGAAAGGTGGTAATACTATCTGTGTTTAGTAGTCTAGAAAATTGGTGAAAGGTAGATGGTTAGAGGTTTCAGGAAGATTCACTAGTACAAGTAAGAGTAGATTTCCCGATTGAGAATTGCATAGACGTAACTAAGAAGTCCGAAACAATAGGTCACAAGGTGAGAAACCATTCAATGTCGAGCACCACATTTGCCACTTTAATGGGAAGCATGTAAAAGGGAATAAGGAACTCTTGGCCTTGTAAAATGATTAGAGTATTTTCACATAACCCACTGCAAGAAATATGCACCTCATTGCCCACCATAATTGGAAATTGTGGGATTTGAGTGACATGCAGATTGAGATGGTCAGCCAATCTAAGTTTCAAAATATTATGAGAACTTCCTGTACCAGCTAGTACCGCAACACGATGTCCAAAAATAGACCTAGACAAATTTAGTGTCTTAAGACAGAGATGACCTCCTAGAGCTTGGTCTAAAATGTGGAAGTGAATAAGATCCTCATTAAGAGATACTAGTGCATAATTAGGCTGATATGCACTAATAGAATCTGAACTACCAGAAATAATGTTGGAAAGTAACGAAAGATCATCATCCAACTTGACCATAATTTTTTTTGGTTGGCACTGATGTCCTGTGTGGAACTTTTCATCACAATTGTAACATAATCCTTAGGCACATCTTTCCTGCATTTGAGCAATGGAGAGATGATGAATATGTAGTGATGGAGAGGGTGGGCCAGATTGGTTAGTGGGCTGCGAAAATGTGTTTGGCTTAGAGAAGTTGGGTGGGGAAAAGGGAGGAGGCATTATGGTATTTCTTGTTGTGTTGTGTTGGGCATCTTTGTTTCTAGCTTCCACAATTTTTTTCTAATTCGAGGGTCTCAAAGATGGAAGTAGGCATGAGGATAGCCAACTCTCTATGAATATCAGGCAATAATCCGAAAATGAAGCAGATCAAAATAATTTTCGGGGACAAATGCCAAATCCTTTTACATAGTTTTTGAAACTGTCACTGATACTCTGCTAGCGAGTGAAATTGCCTGAGCTTGAATTATTCCTCGTGGTGATTTGTATATGTCGATGGACCAAAGCGATTTTCCAAATCTCTGGTAAACGAATTCGAATCAGAGAGTTGTGAATTTTGAAACATCCACTTAAACCAACTTAAAGCTTCCTCTTGCATATAGAAGGAGATCATTGACAATCGCTGATCAGGAGGTACGAGATAGAATTGAAAGAATTGTTTAGCCTGGAAAATCCAATCTAAAGGCTCAGAACCGTCAAATGGCAAAAGTTGGAGCTTAGGTCGTTGAGGTTGGGATTGGGAGTTTTGCTGGGTTTGTAGGTATGTGTTTGGAAACAGGTAAGTGTTAGGTTGAGGAGGTGGAGGTTGGGCCCTATGGGTAGAGTGGGGGTGAGGGTAGTTATGGGACTTTGATGAGCACTATATTACACATTATTCTTTACATTAATTTAGCATGATTGATGATTCTTGGTGCCTAATTGACTTTGTTTGACATGGTTTAGTGTTTTAGACTTTATTTGACTAATATTCCTAAAATGAGTTAATTTGGGATTATTTGGCCTGATTAAATCTATTCTCATTTTCAGATCATATTTGGCACCAATGGTATTTTGGGCATTATAGATATGGAGGATATTTGTTGATGTGAAGATTGTATTTTTATTTTAGGAGTTTTTATTTGTAACTTCATTTTTAGTTTTGGGCCCATTGTTTTAAGCCCATTTTCGTTTTATGTGTTTTGGAGGGGTTAAAATCGGATTTCTCATTCCATTCACTCACACTTTACATTCCTCTCACTTTGAAACACAAAAACATTTTTGTTTTCCTTCTTTTGCTCTGCCAGGGTTTCATACTTCTTCTTCATTTTTTATTTGCTTATTCCATTTCATGGAAGGCTAAACTTTGAGACTAAATTCCTTTGGTAATGTATCACAACTCTTGAGGTTTTGTTATTAATGCATTTTCAGTTTCCTTACTATTGATTTCTTTATCCTATTTTTGAATCTGGTTTGCTTAATCCCATTGTTTAGAAACTGGTTTTTTAGTTTATCTTCACTTAGTTGATTTACTCTCTAGTGCATGAACGCTTACTTTGTGTGAATTTGTTAATGTTCCATAGTTATGCTGATTTTGCTTAGTTAAAGGCTTAGGTTGTGAAACTGTTCCAATTAGGAAGATAATGGTTGGATTCTAAAATTAATCTTTTGAAACCGAGGATTGAGTTATGAATAAAGGAACCAAAGGGATTTAGTCATTACATTACATTGCTTATTTACTATTGTTTCTGAAATTTCTTATTATTCATCCCATTTAACAACAAACCCCCTCCCCCCGTGTGTGTGAGTATTAGGTGTTTGAATATGACCTGAGTCACTTCCTACTACTATAGTTTTTAGTTATTATATTATTTGCATTGGGTAACGGCCTCGATCAAATTTGGTGTGGTTGTCGAGGATTATCGGTTCTTGTCAAAGGTTCTTAGTATAGTTTAGTGTATGTCTTAGAATAACTATTCTGTTTTGATTTCAAAAACTGTTGTTCTATACATTGTAGGTTTCATGTTTACCCATTTTGCTTGTTTGTTGATTCTGGTGTGTGTTGGTTAGTATAGTTGTGCTTAGAATTTTTGCATGAAACTTTGTTTCCATAGTTCTTTTATCATATATTGAATATTGGATGCACCATAGTCAGTCACCTTGGTGTTCGTTGTGAAATACAAACAAGTAGTGAATAATGTTTTTATTGATTTTCTATTTCGGGCATAACTTTTGAATCGTTAATCAGAATTGGACAAATTATATATGGATTTGGGGTAGAATAATCCAAGGATTCATTCTCTACACCCTAAGTTTGTAGAACCCACCTAGAATATCCAAAAATATCCTTTTTATTATTTCTTTCTTATTTTACAAGTTTTATTTTCAAATTGTTTTGATTTTGTTTTATTTAGTTTAATTAGTTAGGCTTTGAGTTTTGTCTTAAAACATTTTGTGGATGTTTATTATGATATTAGGATCTTATTAATGCAAAGTTTTGGTTGTTCACTGAAATTTAATATGCATTTCTCTTACTACCCTACATGGTTGTTACTTTGGCATTTAGTGCAGGACTAGGGGAAATCGCGACTCTTTGGATCCAAAAAATCCTGAAATTGATAGAACATTTCATAGGTTGATTAGGAAAGTTTGGAAGTTAACTTTAGATATTGAGTCTTTTCATCATAATGTTAATCTAGCTGATAGTGATACCAATTTTACTGTTTCTGTACATTCTATTGCATACTCTAAAAATATGGTTGAAGCACCTCCAAATCCACATGAGAGGACATTAAAGGAGTTGACTGCACCTGATTTTACATATGAAAGATTGTGTATCCAGTATCCCAATGAGGATGTGCCATATGTGCTGAAAATTGTACTAATACATTTGTTGCCTAAGTTTCATGGACTTGTAGGTGAATGTCCTCATAAGCATCTTAAGGAGTTCCACATTGTATGTTCTACCATGAAACCTCGTGACGTCCAAGTGGATTACTTGGCCCCTGGTTCACTTACTATAGGTGGGATGACCTGAAGGTATTCCCACATTCACCTGAGGGCCATACAAAAGATTGGTTGTATTACTTGGCCCCTGGTTCCATTACTATAGGTGGGATGACTTGAAGAAAATCTTCCTTGAAAAATTCTTTCCTGTCTCGAGGACCACTGCAATTAGAAAATATATTTCTGGAATCAGAAAAATACATGTAGAAGGTTTATATGAATATTGGGAGAGATTCAAGAGGCTATGTGCAAGCTGCCCCCATCATCAAATCCCTGAACAACTCCTCCTACAATATTTCTATGAGGGTTTGAACAACATGGAGATGAATATCATTGACGATGCCAGTGGTGGTGAACTAGGAGATATGATCCCTTTAGAGCTAGAGGTTTGATTGGGAAGATGTATTCCAACTCTCGAAAGTTCAATGCAAGGAGTAGTGATGATATAATGGTTAGAGGTGTCCATGATGTTGGGACAAATTCAATGAGGCAAGATAAACTTGAGAAAAAATTGACTCTCTTGCTACCTTGGTCACTTAACTTGCCATGAATCAGTAGAAACCTCCAATTGCACGGGTTTGTGGCATTTGCACCGCAACTGACCATTATGCTAATGTTTGCCCTTCTCAGTTGGAGCCCAAAACTGGTGACCATCCTGAAGCTTATGCTTCAAATATTAGCAACAACAAACCTTATTAATAGCAACAGAATTTTGATCCTCCATTAAGCAAATGCAACCCTAGTTGGAGGAACCATCTGAATCTTCGATGGTCTGATCCTTCACAACCTCATCCAGGACCACCATTTTAGAATAATAATGCTGCACAAAATAGACCATATATGCCTCCTCCAATCCAACAACAGAGGCAACAACAAGTGGTTAGTAATCTTGCTCATCCACCTGCACCTAGTGAATCTTCATTTGAAGAATTGGTGAGGCAGATGACATTGCAGAATATTCAATTCCAGCAAGAGAGTAGAGTGCTATCACTCTAAGGTTAGGCACTTCATTGAACAAGTTGCACTCTTAGATGGGATAGATGGCTTCTTCATTGAACACATTGCTCTCTCAGAATTCTAACAAGTTGCCTTCCCTAACTATGGTCAACCAGAAGAATGTGAGTGTTATCACTCTGAGGTCAAGCAAACAAATTGAAGTTGATCTAGCTGCATAAAATATGAAGCAACCAATTTTACAAGAGACTGAGAGCACTGGTGAAGAAATTCATGCTAGTGAACCTTCCCCAAGTGCTGCACAACAACCTCCCATTCCTCTTCCATTTCCTCCAAGAGCCATTCCAAGTAAGAAGATGGAAGAGCTAGACAAGGAGATCTTGGACACATTTATAAAGATAGAGGTGAATATACCTTTACTTGGTGCAATCAAGAAAATTCCAAGATATGCCAATTTTCTAAAGGAGTTGTGCACTCACAAGAGCAGGCTGAAAGGTAATGAGAGGATCATCTTGGGCATAAATGTTTTCGCACTAATAGGTAAACCTATTCCTTACATTCCTGAAATGTGTAAGGACCCATGTACATTTATTGTACCTTGCATCATAGGTAATAACAAATTCGAGAATGGCATGCTAGATCTAGGAGCTTCAATTAATCTTATGCATATGTCTGTTTTCATGTCTCATTCACTTGAACCTATGCAACTCACTGGGGTAGTGATTCAATTAGCAAACATGAGTACTGTCTACCTAGATGGTTTGATAAAGGATGTCATGGTTCGGGTTGGTGAACTTAATATTCCTGCTGATTTTTATATTCTCGATATGGAAGAGATATCCTCCCGTAACACATTTCCTTTTATTTTGGGGAGGCCATTTTTTAGAATAGCCCGAACCAAGATAGATGTCCATGCTAGAACATTATCTATGGATTTTGGTGATATTGTGGCCCGGTTTAATATTTTTGATGCTATGAAGCATCCTTCTGAGGATCATTATGTGTTTCATATTGATTTGCTTGATGATTTAACTAATGAGCATATCTCTTACTTCCTTAATGATTTTGATTCTACATCATTGATAGACTCATACACTTGTCATACATGCACTAATTCTGAAATGTGTAATTCTTGCATTGATGAGTTTCTATATATTTCTATGGATCCACATGTTGTAGAGTCAGATTTCACTAACCCAATTGTTGCGGAATCTGATTTACTTATTCAGGTGCAGGCTGCATAATATATATCTACTAGTTGGTTCCATCAATTTTGAAGGCACCTGTATTGGAGCTTAAACTTTTGCCTAAAAAGCTCAAGTATGCTTACTTAGAGGATGATGAGAAGCTCCCTGCTATTTTTTCCACCCCCCTTGATGTCGATCAAGAAGAGAAATTGTTGCAAGTGCTGAAAAAGCGCAAGAAGACAATTGAATGGACCTTAGATAACATTCCTAGTATTAGCTCATCGATGTGCATGCATAGGATACTCTTGGATGATGGAGCTAAACCAGTGAAGCAACCACAAAGGAGACTCAATCCAGTGATCCTTGATGTTGTGAAGAAAGAGGTCACAAAGCTTCTACAAGCTGAGATTATATATCCCATTTCTGATAGTCATTGGGTGAGCCTAGTTCAGGTGGTTCCAAAGAAGACATAAATTACAATAGGGAGAAATGAGAGAGATGAGCTGATTCCTAGAGTGTAGAGCAGTTGGAGAGTCTGCGTTGATCATAGGAGGCTCAATCAAACAACAAGAAAGGATCACATTCCTTTGTCATTTATTGATCAGATGCTTGAGTGCTTAGCAGGTAAATCTCACTACTTTTTTCTTGATGGTTTTTCTGGGTACTTCCAAATTCATATTGCTCTTGAGGATAAGGAGAAGACCACATTCACCTGCCCCTTGGCACTTTTGGCTACAGGAGGATGCCTTTTGGCATATGCAATGCCCCTGGTACATTCCACCAGTGTATAGTGAGCATTTTCAGTGATTTTTAGAGAGTTCCATAGATGTGTTTATGAATGATTTCATTGTTTGTGGATCTTCATTTGATGCCTGTTTGGATAGTCTGGATAGAGTTTTGCATAAATGCATTGAAACTATCTTTGTTCTGAATTACGACAAATGTCATTTCATGGTAGAGTAGGGCTTAGTTTTGGGGCATGTGATCTCAAATAGGGGAATCAGGATAGACCCTGCTAAGATAGATGTTATTTCACAATTTTCTTACCCCTCTTGCTTACGAGAGGTTCGTTCTTTTCTTGGTCATGCAGGTTTCTGTTGCAGGTTTGTTAAAGATTTTAGTAAGAAGGCTCCTCCATTATCCAACCTGTTGCAAAAGGAGGTGGTGTTTTATTTTGATGAGAGATGTAGGGAGACATTTGATTGCCTCAAGAGAGCCTTGACCACCACTCCTATTATCCAGGCACCACATTGGACAGCCCCTTTTGAGTTGTTGTGTGATACTTCTAATTATGCATTGGGGGTTGTTCTTGCTCAAAAAGTGGACAAACTGCCTAGGGTAATTTATTATGCTTCCAAGACTTTAGATGCTGCACAAGCAAATTACAACACAATTGAAAAAGAGGATTTAGTTATTGTATTTTCTCTAGATAAATTTAGATCTTATTTGCTTGGTTCTTGAATTGCCGTTTTCACTAACCATGCAGCTTTGAAGTTCCTCTTGAAGAAAGTCGACTCCAAACTAAGGTTGATTAGATGGATGCTCTTGCTCCAAGAATTTCATTCGGAGATCCATGATAGGAGGATATCACAAAATTTGGTGGCTGATCACTTGAGCAAGATTGAGGGAGTTGTTGATATAATGCCTATCAGAGATGATTTTCATGATGAACAACTTTTGAATATTTTTGTTTCTTTCCCCACCCATGGGTTTGCTAATGTTGTTAATTATTTGGTCACATATGTTTTTCCTCCACTTGCATCTAGAACTCAGAATGATAAACTTAAGAGTTATGCTAAATATTATGTGTGGGATGATCCTTATTTGTGGAGATTTTGTATTGGCCAAGTTATTAGAAGATGCATTCCAAATCATGAGATTGAGTTAGTCCTTTGGTTTTGTCATTCTTCTACAGTAGGTGGCCATCTTGGTATCCAAAGGGTAGCATGGAAGGTGCTTGACTCTAGATTTTATTGGCCCACCATCTTCAATGATGCGTGGATGATTTGTAGCACTTATGATCAGTGTCAAAGAGAAGGTGGTACGCTTTCTTGGAGACAAGAGATGCCTCAATTACCTATGTTGTTTTGTGAGGTGTTTAATGTTATGGGTATTGATTTCATGGATCCCTTTCCTATTTCTTTTGGCTTTTACTATATTCTGCTTACTATTGATTATGTTTCTAAATGGGTGGAAGCTAAGGCCACCAAGACTAATGATGGTCGAGTTGTTATGGATTTTGTTAGGTCTCATATATTTTGCAGGTTTGGCATACCTAGACCCATGGTTAGTAACCAAGGCACCCACTTCTACAATAGATCCATGCAAGCTATGCTCAAGAAATATGAGGTTTTTCATAGAGTTTCTACACCTTATCACCTCAATGTAATGGGCAAACTGAGATTTCAAAAAGAGAGATAAAGAGGATTTTGGAGAAGATGGTGCAACCAAACAGAAACGATTGGAGCAACAGACTTGAGGATGTTCTTTGGGCTCATAAGACTGCGTAAAAGGCACCCATATGGATGTCCCCTTAGGTTTGTCTTTGGTAAAGCATGTCACCTACCTATAGAGATAGAGCATTGTGCATATTGGGCTGTGAAAACTTGTTATTTGGCTCTTGATCAAGCTGATGAAGACAAAAGGCTCCAATTGAATGAACTCGATGAGATCCGCTTAGAAGCATATGAGAACTCTATGTTCTACAAAGAGAAGACCAAAAGATTCCACGATTACTTGATTTCTAGAAAGGAATTTTTGGTTGGCAAAAAAGTGTTGTTGTATAACTCTAGGCTTGGACTCATGAGTTGTAAGCTTCGTTCTAGGTGGATTGATCATTTTGTTGTTACTAATGTGTTTCCTTATGGTGCTGTAGAAATCAATAGTGAATCCACAGATTAGAGCTTTAAGGTTAATGGACATCGCCTCAAGCCCTTCCTCACAAATCCTTTCATAGTGGATGAAATTATGGATGAGAACTCATTGGTTGAACCTGATTTCCTCCCTCCATGAATCAGGGAGTTTTTCTTTCTCTCATTCTCTACTTTTTATTGCACTTGTCCAATTCCATTGATTGATATATATGTTTGGATATTCTGATTGTGCTACATTAGGATAATGTGTAGTTTAAGTGTGGGGGGAGTCTATTGAAGGTCATAGGTTTGAGCAATTTTCTTTCATACTTTCTTTCACTTAAGTTATGATATCTTGTGGTATGAACCCATGCATTTCTGTGTGTCAAGTTGCTTTTGGGAATTGAGAGGTTGAAACAATTGGGATGGACTTGTCCCTTGTGAGAATTTGAGCCTTAATTTTGGATGAATTGATGTATGTCATCTAATATTCTTTCATGTCTTATTGCACTCTTGATTACTTGCACTCTAGAACTTGACTTGTTTCTTGATGATAGTTGATATTCACATGCACATATTGAAGTGATTTAGGCATTTCTTTTGAATAAGACACTTAGCCATATAAGCCTACCTTGAATGAATTTATCCTTCGATAACCCCTTTGAGCCTTTTTACCTCTTTCCTTGTTATTTAGATTGTGACAAGCTTATTGAAAGTGCGCATGTCAAGAGGAGCACTTTGGAAAGCTTGCTCACGATGTGTTTTGCTTTTGATGAGGACAACTTGTGTTTCATAAGAGCTTGAAGATCATCAACAAATCAACGTGCTTAAGTCTCTAGATTGGTATTAGACTTAGACTAGTAATTAGTTTAGGTTGAGTCTAAGGCTTAGGTAAATTCAATACATGTCTCATATGCATAAAACATTAAATCATTTTATTTTTGAGATATGTCATTCATAATATGTTCATGCATCACATATATACATGTTATCTATCCATCCTAGGCATAAACTTAGTGTTGAACATGTATAAGTTAAGTGCATAACGTATTTGAGTTTTGCAATTTAAAAATACACTTGGAAATATGCAGTTAATCGACTAAGGTTTATTTTAATCGATTAACATAAGTTTTTGAAAAGTAGTTGGAACAGAAAACTTGGAAAACCGAATCAGTTACAATTTTGTAACACGTTATTTTAATCGATTAACTGGGTTGTTGAAGTGATTCTTTATAAACTGCGTTTTCAGAACTTAAGCCATAACTTGCATGTTAGATTTTAAGAGAGTTAGAGCATATTTCGTGTTAATTGTTGCATCTATATGACATTGCATTTGTGAGAATTAGAAAAGAGAGAATTCTATGCTTTAGGATTGAGAGGCATTTCATGTTTAATTTCTCATCATTTCATCTCACATGTTCATGCATTCATTGATGTTTTTAGAAGATTTCATATTCTGTAAAAACTGGTTTTAACTAATGCATTATCATGTTATATGAGACTTGTGTTAGAGTTGTAGAGTAAGGTCTTAATTGTTTAATTTGAGCATTGTAATTGCTTTAGATTACTCTATGTTTTTGTTGTAAAAAGTGTTGTAACTTTGGGAATCTCAAGGTGTCTTACCACCAACGAGATTGTGTTGTATCTTCATTAGCTTAGAGATCTTGATAGAAAGAATAGGTTCTTGGCTGGGGCTACACCGCAAGAAAGGTTTTCTTGGGCGGTAGGAAGGGAGTCAAACCAAGGGATAAGGTTCTTTAGTTTCAAGAAAGAGTCTAAGTGTTGTAATTGGAAGTATTGTTTGTAAAACGTTATTTCAATTATAGTGAATAAAAATCTCCTAGATCTGCCGGGAGGCCTGGATGTAGTTTTCAATTGGACCCGCACACGAACCAGGATAAAAATCGTGTTGCACGCTTTTCTTTCCCTTTCTCTCTTTATTGCTTTAATCGATTACTTTGTATAGTTGTTTTAATTGTAATAATTTGTTCCTATACTATACTGTTGTAATTCTGATATATCTGTTAGCTCTGTATATTTGCCTTGATCTTAGTTGCTTGTCGTGCAAGAAACCGAATCTGTTTGTGTAATCTGAGCTATTTTAATCGATTAAATTGATAACGTTAATCGATTATTCGATTATTCTTTCTCTGTTAAACGATTAATCTGGGGTTATTTCAGCATTATTTGTTGTTTGCGAAAAGCGGATACTCTGACCGCTACACCTATTCAACCCCCCCCCCCTTCTAGGTGTATTTTAGCCACTGATACCTAACACTTATAAGTGAAAAACCATGATTGTCCTAACCTTAGGGAACTTTGGAGCATTGGTATTGTTTTGGGAATGGGTATTAAGTAAGAAACAGTGCATTGTTCTTCAAATCTTGTGGATTCTTGATTATATCTGATACAATTGTGTACATAAGTATTCATAAAAAATTGAAAAATGAAAAAGAAAAACAACAAAAAGTGAAACAGAAGTGAATAAATGGTTGATAAGTGCCAAACATACCTAAATTTCATACACTTTTATGGCACTTATCTTAAGCATAATTGAGAAAAACCAACTTAAAACAATACTTTTTGTATAAAATATCACAATCTTGTATATTTGTGTGTGTATTTATTTTTTATGTATTTTGTAGGATTTAGAAAGAAGAAAAGAAGAGAAAAAAGACTCATGGTAAAAAAGAAGTCAAAATCAAGGTGCTCAAGCAGGCTGCTCAACCAGGCAGCTAAGCGTGGACCAAGCCACGCTAAGTTGACCTAGACACCAACCTGACCTAGACCAAGCTGCTCAAGCAAGCTGCTAAGCGGACCTGCTTGGCCGCTCCGCCTAGCACCATACTAGTCTTGGCACGGTCAGAACTTAGCTTGGCACGGTCAAACACAAGCTTGGCACATGCCCAAGCTACTGAACAAGCAGCTTAGCAGTCCAACCAAGCAGCTTAGCAAAGAACCAGACTCCTGACGAGATCAGCAAGCACCAGGCCACGTCCCAGTCAGTACGGTCAAAGCTGCTAAACAAGCAGCTTAGCGGTGCAACATGTGTGCTAAGCGGTGTGCACCCATACTTGACTTAGCCATCAAGCAAACCATGAAGTCACCAATGCCCTCACCTCAAGTAGCCCACCATAGGCTTTTCAGAGTAGCTCACAATAGTTGGTTTCATAGCTCACAACTAGCTTTGATGAGTCAAGCATAAGGAGGTGACAAAGCTACTTGATCAACGGATCAAACCCATGCTGAAGGGTTTGGTCAGCTGCTTAGCGGGGCTGACAAGCAGCTCAGCAGCCCAGAAGAATTTCTATAAATAGGGCACATTCCATTTGAGCAAGAGGACATCATCTCTCACATTTTCATTCACATTTTGCCTAGAAATTCTTCTCTGAAGTTCTCTCTTCTTGTTCTTAGCTTAGGAACTTTATTCAAGTAAGTTTTGTAATTTTAGTTTATAATTCAAGAGCAGAAAAGGAGAAGGCAAATGAGATACAAAAATCAATATTTTAATCTCATTTGGAACTCAAAGCATCCAATCCTTGGATGGATGGCTCATGCTCCTAACAATTTCTTTTGAATATGGTTATGTATTTCTACTTCTTTTATTCTAAAGTTTGAATTTTAATCATTGAAGTTGGTGCTTTGGTTAATTTTATTTGTTTGAGAAATTCTTAATGCTCTTTTTAGATTGATCACCTAAAAACTGATTTCAAGTTATAAAAATTACTTGTCTCAAACACTTAACAAATAAACTAAGAAGTAGTTGTACTACTTAGTTTATTTGCCAAGTTATGCATGTTTTTCTTAAGATCTTATAT
>NC_032010.1:16079096-16111064 GCF_001865875.1 Lupinus angustifolius
AATAAAGGTCACTTAACTTTATTATTCTTTTGTTCTTTATTTATTTATTTGTTTCTAACAACTAACTATTCATCACTTTTGTACATTAGAATACCATTAAACCGGTGTTGGAATTTATTCCACAAAACCGAGATGGTATTCAAAGGTACTTAATAATTATGTAATAGGGGATTTCTTCGATACAATTATACCGGCGTTAGAATTTATTTTAACCAAGCCGAGATGGGGCAAAGAAGGAATAACTTATTCACATGATTATTAAAGAAGTAAGTTGTAACTGGAATAAACTTGAAACTATTATACCGACGTTGGAATTTATTTCAACAAAGCCGAGATGGCGAACAAAGAATAAAACCGAGTTCACTTACTTAATAAAATAAAAAGAACACACCGAAAATGAGGGAGTTTTCTTTTTCAACAAATTGGCACCTTAATAGGGACGATTTGCTGAGGGGGAAAACCTCTCGACAAAAAAACTCTTTCAACAATGGTTGAGTAAGGCAAAAGCGATTGGAATTATAGATCTGGTCTTATTTTGGAGTTGATTTTTTCTTACTTTTTACTTATTCCCCATTGCTCATCTATTCCATTTGGTTTTACCTACATATCCCATATTTATCCTACCCATTACAACCTTGAGAAGTCCTTTTGACCTTTATGTGCATGTGCTTATGATGTTGATGTTAGAGGCTTGTTAAGCCTGTGGTTGTGTTTGTTTTTATGAAGTGCTTTGGGTGTAAATACTTGCAACCTGTGACACATGAGTGTAAACACTTTAGAGAGATTATCATGTGAGGTTTTATCATTATTGTGACTCACCTCTTGGTTTGATTTGTTTCTTTGTATACTTGAATTCATTGGATGATGTTCATGGATATATTGATTTGATTCTTTCACTGTTGTATGTTTGATTTTTCTCATTTCATTGCATTTCCTAGATTTCATTGTGAAGTATGTGATTTTCATAGGGTTTCATTTTCTAGTTTTTGTGATCTTCTTGCATGACTCACTTTGGTGTGTATCAGTTACCATAGCCTTATTTCTTGATTTTGTCCAGGAGTGCAAAATGTTAAGTGTGGGGGTATTTGATGAGCAATATATTACACACTATTCATAAACATAATTTAACATGATTGATGATTCTTGGTGCCTAATTGACTTTGTTTCACATGGTTTAGTGTTTTAGAATTTATAGGACTAATATTCCTAAAATGAGTTAATTTGGGATTATTTGACCTGATTAAATCTATTATCATTTTAGATCATATTAGGCACCAATGGCATTTTGTGCATTATAGAAGTGGAGGATGTGTGTCGAAGTGATGATTGTATTTTTATGTTAGGAGTTTTTATTTGTAAATTCGTTTTTAGTTTTGGGCCCATTGTTTTAAGCCCAGTTTCCTTTTATGTGTTTTGGAGGGGTTAAATTTGGATTCCTCATTTCATTCACTCACACTTTACATTCCCCTCCCTTTGAAACATAAACACATTTTCGTTTTCCCTCTTTTGCTCTACTAGGGTTTCATACTTCTTCATTTTGGTTTGCTACTTCCACTCCATGGAAGCCTAAACTTTTAGACTAAATTCATTTGATAACGTATCACAACTCTTGAAGTTTTGTTATTAATGCATTTTTGGTTTCCTTACTATTGATTTCTCTATCCTATTTCTGAATGTGGTTTGCTTAATCCCATTGTTTAGAAACTGATTTGTGAGTTGATCTTGACTTAGTTGATTTACTCTCTAGTGCATGAATGCTTAATTTGTGTGAATTTCTTAATGTTGTAAGACTGAGATGACAACTAAGAGGGGGGAGGGGTGAATTAGTTGTCTTAAATCTATGATAGATTTTTCTACAAATTTCAGAGTTAGTAGCAACAGAAAAGTTATGTAGAAAAATATCAAGTATATTTAAGGAGATAAGGGAGATGAGAGTACACAGAGTTTTATACTGGTTCACCTTCTTGTCCACGGAAGGTTACGACCAATACTCTTGCAACACAAGAGATTTCTTCACTAGATATTAAGAGTGGTAATTACAAATTCTCACCCCAAGAGACTTCCTTGTACCTTACTCACTCTCTAATACAAATGTCACTCTTTGGAAAACAACCTTTCCAAGTGACTTTATCCCCTTTCTTATCACACCCTTGTGATAGAAAGTATTTCAACAAATTGAATGAAGAAAAACTTTAATAGTGATAAGGATTGTCTTTGGAAGATTTGAACACTATAATCTCTTGAAATCCGATAACTATTTATACACTTAGTTATAATGCTCATAAGGTTTGAAAATCTTTGAAACCACACTTAAAGAAACTTCAGAAAATTTAATCTGAAAGTTAAGAACGAGTTGCAGAAAGTGCATAAAAAGTGTTTTAGAAAAATTCAGATTGTGTATGTTAGTTGTGTGTCTGAATTAGAAGTTTCAACGCCTTTAAATAGGCTTTCCAATCATCCATAAAACCTCAATGAGAAGGTAGGAGTCGATTGGAATGAAACCATTACATTTGGGGTGAAAGTTGTTCAGTTTGAATCTGAAAATCTGGTGTAATAACTCTCCGTAATCAATTACAACATCAACATAATCAATTACCCAAACATTCTGTCCAACTGAGTAATCGATTACCACACTATGTAATCGGTTACTCTCATATATTGTAACTGTGTAATCGGTTACTCATAGGGAGTAATCGATTACCCTTTTCAGGTTTTGTTAGGTAACTTGTTTCTCACTCATGTAACTTGTTACTTAGTTCTAGTAACCTGTTACCTAGTCATAGTAACCTGTTACATAGATCCAGTAAGTATTTTGAAAATTGTTTTCATTTATACTTGTAGTTTTCAATTTTCTTTTAAAATATTTTTGAGCATTACTACTAATTATATATTATAGAGTAGAAGGATAGAAAACCTATAGACTTAGACTCTAAATTCCTTGAAGCTTTATCTTCATTGTCTTCATAAGTATTCTTCCTTTTCTTCTTTATGTGATGTTGGTGTCTTTATCAAAATCGTACCAAGGTCAGGAGCAAGATCTTCTTCACAAGCTCCCCCTTTTGATTATGACAAATCAATATCTTCTTGACAGTGTAGTTTTCTGAGAGTAGCATACTTTGTGATATTTTGACATGATTTGAGTATACTCCCCCTATTTTGAATGCCCCCTCTTTGATTTGGAATTATGTGCCTGAAACAATGTTAGACAGAAAATACACTCTCCCAACTTTTCTCCCCCTTTTGACTTCATTAAAAAGAAGAAAAGCCAAGAGTCCAGCACACACGATATGTATATAGCAAACAAAAAATTAACATAGCATATCATAAAACTAAAAATATGTTCATACATTGTTCAAACAACCAGAAAACTTAAAAAATGTCAACAATCATGCAACATTACAAAGAGAAACATGGGCATCAATTATTCTAAGACTCATGCTTAGTACTATCGTCATCAGGATCTATGATGTTGATCTTATAGGATAGACGTTGAAGTTCAACTTGGACTTGTTGATTATGAGCATCAAGAACATCCATTCGATTAGAGATGTAGCCTCAAAGAGAGAATAATTCGTCCATGATCATCTGACTGGTATGCATGGCAGCAGATGAAGATGACTCAACATGAAATTCAGAAGGTTGAGGTTCAGGAGGGTTAATAGAGACATTTGTAGTTGGATTAGCAGGTGCAGCCTATCTATCACTTTGATGCTTATAAATTCCATCAATTTGGTCTCAAAAGAAACCCATTTTGTGGATTACATCCACATCGATCTTACTATCGAGTGCATCAAATGTGGTTTTGGACTCACCAGCAATGGATACACCAAAATACTCAAGTATGTTGGTGATGATGATTACATAAGGCAAGGGGTTGAGTTTCTCGCATAGACCATATTTGTCTCATTACTGTCAAAGCCCAATTGATTTGAAAGTTATGCTTAAGAGCATACATCAATTATAGTTCCATGTCATTAATTTGAGAATGATTTGAGAATTTTGGAACTATGACATAACTAAGAAAATAGTGAAGCAAATGATCTTGGAGATTGAGATTTCCTAGAGCAAGGATATCTCTACTCTTTACAATACACCTAAAGCCTATTGCTTATGCATTTCGATTTCCCGTTTAGAGAATATACACATAGAGTAGTAGAACTCTTTTCTATCATAATTATCCCATTCAAATACAAGCCGAAATCTTTTATGCTACCATGATAGAGTATATTATAACATATTGAACTGAAAGTCTTTACATCTAAAATAATTTCTTTTCCTTTGACTGAGGATGTTAAACGGTTTTTCCTCAAGTTCAAATTGCAGTAGAATACTCTAACAAGTTCAAGGTAGTAGCAATTTTATTCCTCACAAAAATAAAAAATATTTTGTTGCCTAAGTAGAATAAGGAAATGGAAATCATCAAACTCAAAGTTACTTATCTTGCCATACAAAGGAGCAAAGATTGGTCGTCCAAGAAAATGCTCCAAGAAGACTTTGCATTGTTCATCATTGGCGAGAAGTCATGCCAAATCTAGAGGCTTAGCCTCAGAAGAGAAAATTCCTTGCTTCTTTTGAGACATACTGGTACGTTGCTTCTTAGCTTTTCATGATGAAGCCATGGATTGAAGTTTTGAAAAAAATTAGGTTCTAAGTGTTTGAGAGATTTGGAGTTTTTTTATTTTGGCCATTAAACACGAAATTTAATGAATAGACGTGTTTATAATTGAAAATGTGATATGAAATGACTCAAAAATCACTCAAATCAGATCAAAGATGAAGTTTTTAGAGGCAAAATAGGGTAGACACGAAAGAGGGGTTTAAGGAAGAAGATGAAATGTTTGAAAAATGGAGACACTTAAATATTGGTTTGAGTAATCGGTTACTCAAGGTGAGTAATCGGTTAATCAGCATAAAAAATTCCCAAAATTCAAACATCAAGTTTAGGTAATCGATTACTAAAGGTTTCTGCCATATTTAGTAATTGGTTACTCTCCAAGGTAATCGATTACTGAAAGTTTCTACCATATATTGTAATCGGTTACTCTCTAAAGTAATTGGTTACTAACCCTAGAATTTCGAATCTTCAAGCATACTGATGTCTGGTAATCGATTATTGACCCTATGTAATTGATTACATACCCCAAAAATTGAAAATTTTAAACAAAACTAAGCAACTTTAAGTACAAATAGGCATAAGTTAAACACAATGAAGCAAACATATAATCATGTATAAGCATTTAAGACAAGTAAGCTTCATCAGGTATGCCTAATTCTCGTCTAATTTTATAGAAAGGTTCTTTTGCCAACGGTTTAGAAAATATATTTGCTAGTTGGTGATGAGTATCAACAAATTCTAAAGTCACATCTTTCTTTTGGACATGGTCCCTAAGGAAGTGATGTCTTATATATATGTGTTTGGTTCTAGAATGCATTATTGGATTCCTTGTGAGATTTATAGCACTAGTTTTATCACATTTTAGAGGAATGCAACCTCAGTCTAAGCCATAATCTCGTAATTGTTGTTTAAGCCACAACACTTGGATACAACAACTACATGCCGCTATGTATTCTGCTTCAGCGTACTTAGGACACCACATGTTTGTCTCTTACATTACCATGAGACTAATGCATTTCCTAATATATGAGAAGTACCACTTGTGCTTTTTCTCTCAGTTTTGCATCCAACAAAATCTGAATTTGAATATCCTACCAAATCATATACTTCCTTTCGGATACCATAATCCAACGTCAGTTGTGCCTTTTAGATATTTAATGATTCTTTTGACAGCAACTAAATGGGATTCTTTTGGTTTTGATTGATAACGTGCACACAAACAGACACTAAATATTATATCAGGTCTACTAGTCGTTAGATAAAATAGAGAACCAATCATACCTTAATACTTTGATATATCAATGCATTTTCCAGCTTCATATGTATCAATGTATGTACCAGAACCCATAGGAGTGACAGTTAGCTTGTAGTCATCCATTTCAAATCTTTTGAGAAAGTCTCTACAGTATTTGGATTGACTTACAAAAATATCATTCTTGAGTTGTTTGATTGGCAATCCAAGGAAGTAATTTAACTTCCCCATCATGCACATTTCAAACTCCCATTGCATCATTTTTCCAAAATCACTATACAAAAACTCATTAGTAGAAGCAAAAATAATATCATCTACATATATTTGAACAAGAAGAGTATGATGATTTTTTTTCTTAATAAAAAGTGTAGTGTCGACCTTTCCTTTGATAAAGCCTTTTTCAAATAGAAAGTTTGTTAGACGATCTTACCAAGCACGTGGAGCTTGCTTTAAGCCATAAATAGCTTTCTTTAGTTTATATACATGAGAAGGATTTTTGTAGTCTTCAAAATCTAGAGGTTGTTCGACATACACTTTTTCTTGTATATAACCATTAAGAAATGAACTGTTTATATCCAATTGTTATAACTGAAAATTTAGAGAGCAAGCATATGCAAGTAATAACCGAATAGCTTCAAGTCTAGCAAAAGGAGCGAAGGTTTCATCAAAATCTATCCCTTCTTCCTGATTGTATCCTTGTGCTACTAGTCTAGCTTTGTTTCTAACAATAATTCCATTTTCATTTGATTTATTACGGAATACCCAATGAGTTCCTATAACATGCCTATTATTCAGTCTAGGAACAAGTTCCCAAACTCCATTTCTCTCAAACTGGTTTAACTCTTCCTACATTGCAAGAATCCAATGTTCATCCTCGATTGCATCATCAATCTTGGAAGGTTCTGTTTGAGAAATGAAGGCCATGTTTAAACTAGCATCATTTAGCTTTAAACTGGTAGTGACACCCTTACTTATGTCGCCAATGATGTTGTCAATAGTATGATCTCGATGAGTTCTCCATTCTTTTGAGAAGATAAAGTATCATCCATTTTCAAATGCTCAATATCGATTGTTGTATTGGTAAAAGACTCTTCTTTTAATGGGGAACTTGGCAAATCCTCTTCATCAAGAGTTAATCAATCCTTTATTATAGGATCGGTTTCATCAAAAGACACATGAACTGATTCTTCAATGGCCAGAGTTCTTTTTTGAAAATTCTGTAAGCTTTACTAGTAAGAGAGTAGCATAGGAAGAGTCCTTCATCGGCTTTTGCATCAAACTTTCCTAAGTTGTCTTTATCATTATTTAAAACAAAACATTTACAACTAAATACATGCAAATGAGAAATGTTTGGTTTTCTACCTATATAGAGTTCGTAGGGGGTTTTCTTGAGAACTGGTCTTATAATAACTCTGTTTGAAACATAACATGCTATACTAACTGCATCAGCCCAAAAGTATTTTGGGAGATTAGCTTCATTCAACATTGTATGAGCAAGTTCTTCTAAGGACCGATTTTTTCTCTCTACAACACCATTTTGTTGTGGTGTTCTAGGAGCAGAAAAATTGTGATTGATACCAAGATCATCACCAAATTTTCAAAAGAAGAATTTTGAAATTCTCCCCCATGATCACTTCTTATAGCAGCGAATTTTAGTGATTTTTCATTTTGAACTCTTTTAGCATATTTTCTAAAGTCATTAAATGCCTCATTCTTATGAATTAAGAATAGAATACAAGTATATCTTGAATAATGGTATACTATAACAAGAGCATAGTAGTTATTTTGGGTAAACCAACTACTAAGTCTTTCTTAATTAGTTTATTCAAATGATCCATATGAATATGAGCAATTCTCCTATGCCAAAGCCATGTTTCATGATTATTATTAGCAACTAAACATTTTATTGGTAAATAAGAATCTAAGTCAATCATATATATTATTTATCCTCCTACCAATTAGTTTAGAGTTTTTAGAATCCTTACTTTCGATGACACACTTATGAGGGTGGAATGCCACATGGAATCCTTTGTCACATAGTTGACTTATGCTCAACAAGTTGTGCTTGAGTCCTTCAACATACAATACTACTTCTATAGTTGTTGAAGGTCACTTACCAATTCTACCAACTCCAAATATTTTTCCTTTATTGTTGTCACCATATGTAACATAGCCTTTGTCCCTTGGAGTAAGGACAAAGAACTTATCTTTTTCGCCTGTCATATGCTTTGAGCAGCCGTTGTCCAAGTACCATAGATTGTACACGAATCTCAATTAAATGCATGAATACTTTGTTTCTGAAAGTTTATTTTTGCTTAGACATTTTGTTTCTTAGAAACTTGGCTGTTAGAATCGCCAAGACCTCTTCATTCTGTAGAATGCCTTTGATATTTAATCATTTTTTCCAGATTTTTGCTACTCTTGTTTAATTTATTAAGTTCAAGAGTTAATCTTGAAACTTTATTTTCAAGAGTAATGAAGTTTTGACATGAGGAAGATGATGGTTTATTTCTGAATATTTCTGACTCGGTTTTTTGTTGCAAAAACAATTTAGTGAGTTTGACATAGTCATCATGTAAGTCATTAAATACAAGTTGTAATTCAGAAGAAGAAAATAGTTTAGTTTCATTTACCTCTTGATCATCATAGTGATGAGATGCCATTAGTGAGAGATGAGCTTGCTCTTCATTTTTTGGTTCAGAGGCAAAACTGGTATCATTGTCTTTCCAAGCTATGTAGGCTCTTCGTCCAGTCCTCATTTCATTTTTTCCTTTGAATAAATTCTTTTTCAAGTTTGGACATTCTATCTTCATGTGACTAGGCTTACCATATTCAAAACATGTGAAGTTTTGGTTTGAAGTGGAGGCGTCACTATTGTTAGTGAATTTCTTCATTTGTCCAATTTTAGCGCCTTTGTTCCTGTTAAGGAACTTGCTAAACTTCTTTACCAAAAGACTTATGTCTTCCATCTCTTCCTTTTCTTATTCATCTCTTGATTAATCATATATATCTGCCTTTTATTTGAAGGAGATATTTTTCTTTTTCTTTTCTTGCTCTTCATGTTGGTCAAGTTGGCTGAGTTCCAATTCGTGTTCCCGCAATTTACCAAATAAAGAAGCTAATGACATTTTTTATAAAATTTTCTTTTCAGAAATAGGTGTTACTTTTTGTTGCCATGTTCTAGTGAGTGATCTCAGAACTTTTAATTTCAAGTCACTATTTGATAATATTTTTCCAAGTGCAATAAGATAATTTGTAAGGTGAGTAAATTTGTTTTGAAGATATAATATTTTCTCTCCAGGCTTCATAAGGAACATTTCATATTCCTGGGAGAGAGTATTGAGTCTCGACTTTTTGACTTCCTAGTTCCTTCGTGTGTAGTCTCTAGGGTACCCACATTTCTTTAGCATATTTGCAGTTTGATACTCTAAAGAATTCATCAATGCCAAGTGCTGAAGTGAGAATGTTCTTTGCTTTGAGATTGTATTGCGCCTTCTTTTTGTCTTCTTCATTCCATGAGGATTTTGGCTTTACTTCCCTTACACCATTAAAAACGGTGAAAGATTCATAAGGTCCTTCCTCAATCACATTCCAAATATCAAGATCTTGAGATTCTATAAAGATTCTCATCCTGATTGTGAAGAAGATCTTTCTCCTGACCTTGGCACGGTTTTGGTGAAGACACCAACATCACAGAAAGAAGAAAATGAAGAATACTTATGAATACAATGAAGATAAAGCTTCAAGGAATTTAGAGTCTAACTCTATAGGTACTTCTATCCTTATACTCTATAATATATTAGTAGTAATTCTCAAAAATAATTTAAAAGAAAATTGAAAACTACAAGTATAAATGAAAACAATTTTCAAAATATTGTGTAGCATGTTACTGGATCTAAGTAACATGTTATTGTGACTAAGTAATAGGTTACCAGAATTAAGTAACAGGTTACATGAGTGAGAAATGTGTTATCGAACAAAAACTGAACGGAGTAATTGATTACTCCCTTTGAGTAATTGATTACATGTTTACTGTATATGAGAGTAACCGATTACATAGTGTGGTAATCAATTACTCAGTTGGACAGAATGTTTGGGTAATCGATTACGCCGATGTTGTAATCTATTACTGAGAGCTGTTACACCAGATTTTCTGATTTAAACTGAACAACTTTCACCCTAAACGTAATGGTTTCATTCCAATCGACTCCTACCTTTCATAGAGGTAGTGTGGCTGATTGGAAAGCCTATTTAAAGGCATTGAAACTCATATTTGAAACACACAAATCACATACAGAATCTGAATTTTTCTGAAACACTTTTTCTGCACTTTCTACAACTCGTTCTTAACTTTCAGATTAAATTTTCTGAAGTTACTTTAAGCGTGGTATCAATGTTTTTTAAACCTTCTGAGCATTATAAGTAAGTGTATAAAGACTTCCTGGATTGCAAGATATTATAGTGTTCAAATCTTGTAAAGGCAATCATTGCCATTGTTAAAGTTTTCTCTATTCAATTTGCTGGAATACTTTCTATCACAAGGGTGTGATAAGAAATGGGATAGAGTCACTTGGAAAGGTTGTTTTCCAAAGTGTGACATAGGTATTAGAGAGTGAGTAAGGTATAAGGAAGTCTCGGGGTGAGAATTTGTAATTACTACTCTTAATATCTAGTGAATAAATCTCTTGTGCTGCAAGAGTACTGGATGTCAGCTTCGGTGGAGAAGAAGTTGAACTAGTATAAAACTCTCTCAATACTCTCTTCTCCCTTATCTCCTTAAATTTACTTGATATTTTTCTGTATTACTTTTCCGTTGCTACTAAATCTGAAATTCACAAAAAAAATCTATCATAGATTTAAGACAACTAATTCACCCTATCTTAGTTGCCATCTCATTCTTACAATTGGCACTAGAGCTAATTTTGACTAAATTATTCTCAAATCTGATCTAGTATCTAAGATGGTCTCAAGATCATTTCTAGGAGAAGGTTCCAACATCAATCGCCCTCCAAGTTTTGTTCGAAAATGCTATTACTTTTGGATAATCAGGATGAGAATCTGTATAGAATCTCAAGATCTGGATATTTGGAATGCGATTGAGGAAGGACCTTATGAACCTTTCTTAAGGTCTTTCCTCAAATTTCCATGGTTATACTAATTTCGCTTAGTTAAAGGCTTAGGTTGTGAAACTGTGCAAATTAGGAAGATAATGGTTATAATCTAAAATTAATCTTTTGAAACTAATGATTGTGTTGTGAACAAACGAACCAAAGGGATTTACTCATTTTAATATATTGCTTATTTACTAATGTTTCTGAAATTGCTTATTGTTCATCCCATTTAACAACAACAACCCCCCCTCCGTGTGTGTGAGTATAAGATGTTTCAATCTTTGCTTGACAGATAATCCTTGGGAAATTACGTAGGAGTGACTTCCTAGTACTACAGTTTTTAATTATTATATTATTTGCATTGGGTACGACCTCGATCAGACTGCCGTGGGCTTGGCTGGTGGGTTGGGTTGTGGGGGTAAGGACCAGAGTGGCTGTGATATGAAGGAGATAGAGGAATCAGGGACTCCTTGGGAAAACACAAAATAATACATTGTTTAATTGATTATATACAGATTTAATCGATTAACCCGATCTGGTATTAATTGATTAACTAAACAACTTAATCGATTATCTAGCTCAGCTTTAATGAAAACAATTTTCTTACGATCTCCAAGATTACCAAGATTCTACAAAACTTATATACACTTATTATAGACAGTTAAGAATAGTAAATGCACAATATAGATTATGCAATTAACACAAAATTATATGCATGTCAAGTTAAGTAAAATAAGTAATGTGGAAATATGAAAGATAAGGGAAAAGAAGAATGAGACACGATTTTATCCTGGTTCGTTTGCGGGTCCACTTGCAAACTACATCCAGGTCTCCCCTTCTGATCATGGGAGATGTTTCTTCACTATGGAAAATCAACGTTCGTTACAAACACAATTCCAATACAAGACGCAAGACACTACTTTCTTGGAAACGTTAAGCCCCAACATCGGTTTGACTACTAAGCTCGCCTGCTAGGATACCACATCGTTTACGACTCTAGCCTCAACCTAAGTATCGCTCAATACCAAGACCTCTTACTTCTCATGAAGATACACCTAAAAACATCTAGGATTTTTCCCAAACCTATTCTCCTTCTATGGTGATACAACACACCAAGAGAATGTGTTAATGCCTTAGTCTAAAATATTTCTTCAAGTGATGTGTGCACCTCAATATGCATATTTTATACTCTTCTCACAATCTAAGAACCCTTCTCAAATATCTCACAATTATAGAAATAGAATGCGTGAGATGCAAGGTTTCTTTTTCAACAAAATATTTGACAATAAAGCTCAACGGGTATCTTGTAAAGATTAACCCTTTTTTTCCTCAAAAGAACACTTTGAAATATCTCTAAAGATATGAAAGTTAGAGCTTTAGATTTCCTGAATAATATTGTAAAACTCTTTGTTTCATAAAAGTGTTCTAACTCTATGAAAAAAATTTCTCCATTATTCTTATGAAGCAATATGAAAAACTTGGGTTAAAATATTATTCTGTTTTAAACTACAGTTAATCGATTATACTTAATCTTAATTAATTAACGGGTTCTTGAAAAATAACAGAGAAGAAAAATAGTAACAACCCTTAATCGATTAACCCCTCATTTAATCGATTAACGGGTTCCCAAGAAATCAATGATTAATCGATTAAGCATGACTTATACATCTCTATAGAGTCCTACTTCCTCCATTTGTCATTGTTGAAATCTCCAAGGGATCCACCATCACAAGATAAACCTCCCACATCCATAAACAACACATTATTCATTAAATCAGTTTCCCTTGCACCATACTCCTATATCCACCATTCTTATACTGAAAGTTAGCATAAAAATCCCGAACCAGAGAGGGGTAAATGTTACCACTTAATTCCATAAAATGTACGACCACTTGTACCTCCAAATCATGCAGGAATTGAAATCCTTGCTCCACCATCCATGCCATGTCGGCATATTGGATGTATGTAGGTTTCCGGCTTATGAACCGAGCCAACCTCTGTTCCTGAAGAGCAGGAGCATAAAATGGGTCTAAACCCAGTGGAGGATTCTACCTAGATGAAGAGGACCCTTCAGGGTTGAGATTTCTCGCATGTCTAGGATGATGTAGAGAACTTTCTAAACCAGCGGTATCTTTCACTGTCTTGGGTCTCTCATTACTCATGTTTACATAATTATTGGATGTGTAATCGATTATGGGTGAAATACGAAGTTAGGGTTTGAAAGGGGGTAAACTTAGATTTTTCAATTACAACCGAATTGATGGGTTGGATGCTAAGAGGAGGAAATAAAAAGGGAGTTAGTAGCTGTAATATGAGTTTGAAGATGAATTGTGGGATCAATTTTAGACAAGAGGACAAACTTCATGAGGTTAGGGTTTAAACAAAATGTAACCCATAACTGAGGTTGAATCTGTTTTATGACTGCACTTAATCGATTAACCACTGTGTTAATCGATTAACGGGATTTAAATTTTAACACAATTAATCGATTAAACTTTTTAAAAAAATTTAGCCCAGGTAATCGATTAATGAACAGATAGTCGATTAAGACAATTTGAAAAAGCCCAAGTAATCGATTAAAATACAAAACAATCGATTAAATAAGTCACAAAAATAGATTTTGGCACAATTTGAATTAGTTTAGAGGTTTGCTAAGACTCTAAGATAAAGATCTATCCTAAACATCTAATGTACACTTAACACAGAGCCAAAAGAGGATGAAAACATATTCAATCAAGAATGCATTTTAAAATTAAGAATACATACATATAATGGTGAAAAGTGAACTTATTTAGGATTATCTAGATGTCTAGCATGCATTCAAACACTTGGGGTATTATATCGGACAGAACATGTGATTAGACATTCTAGAATTGAATTTATCATGATATTTGGTTACCTCACATGCTTTACTTCGTCCTTATCAAGTTGTTTGAAGTTTTCCATATTTGATTTTCTTTAGTCTTTCTTAAATTCTTGATTCTTGTCATTTTCTTGCATAGTATATCAATTCTTGAAGTGTTTATCCTCATGAGTACCTACAAAACAATAAGCCTGCCTTTCCTCTCCTCTTTTGGAGATGGCTTAATCAAGCATTAAATTTGCATAGGCTTTCCAAATGATATTTTTGGTTAAATTGCATTAATATGATATTTAACTTGTTGTGCTTTAACATTATTAGAAAATCCTATAGAGTATTTCTACATTCACTTATTAATCAAAACATGGTTGAAGGATTCTTATACTTGTTCAATAATGTCATGTTTGCATTTAAGAGTATGTAAATGTAAAACACAAAGGATTAGGCCTGAAAGTGATTTATGGGGGAATTCATGATTCTTGATTTTATGACATTGCTAGGATTTCATTATAGAATATATTTATGACACTTAAAGTGTGTGATACTTGTAGTTAAGAAGAGATACCTTATTTTACCTTTGTTGCACAATACTTCCTAACTTCAAGCATTTGTGATGACAAGTTGCTCAGAAATGTCATAGTCTCTTTCCCTTTGGTGACAAGTCAAAGAAGTTTGAATTTCTCACCTTCCATGTGCCTAGAACATTTCCTGTCCATATGAAAGTTGAAGTTCATATGTCCTTACGCACACTTACAAAACACAATTACTTGCTTTTCTTGGGTACCTAACTAACCTTAGGTCCCTTGATGTTAGTAGCTTGGGGATTTTGTTTCTTATTAATCCACATACAACTTCCATTTCGAACATCATGCATTCTAACACTACATGCATTCAAGGTATGACCATACAATCCACAATAAAAGCAAGTAGGGGATTCAAGATATGAAATTTTTAGAACATCTACTTGTTTCTTGTGAAGTGTGTTATTTGCATGCATATATCCCATACTAGATTTAATCTCATCATTTTTACATGTAGCAAGTAAGTTGTTTGAATTGTGATTACTAGATGTGAAATTAGCAAGTTTATCATTTAGGACATTATTTTCATTTTCCATGCAAATGCAATTTTCACAAATAGATGTCACATTTAAATTAGTAGTACAATCACATGAAAGATTAGCAAGTTTAGCATCTAAGGTTTCATTTTCAATTTTCAGCACATCGACAAAGTTTTGTAATTCACATATCTTCTTTTCAAGATCTAAAATTAACCTTTTTCTTTCTATATTCTTTTTAGCTATCACTTTAAGTTCTTCATGCATTTCAATATAAGCATCATAAAGCATATCATACATGGGAAGTATATCAGAATTTGAGATAGAATCAGATGAGTATAACTCACTAGGCTCATCTTGCTCACTTACTTTGCAAGATTTCAGATTTTGAGCCATTAGACAAATCTTGTGTGATTCTTCATCTTCTGAGATGCTTGTTGACGAATCGACCTCTTCGGGTTCCTCCCAAACTATGTATGCCTTCTTAGATTTGATGTCCCGAGAGTCTTTCTTATAATCATGTTCAATCTTCTTGGAAGAGGTAGGGCATGTGTACCTCATTCGTCTTACTTTCTTACTCTTGTGGCTAGATGCATTTTCTTTGTGTTACTTGCTCATTTTGATTGAACTTTCTTCATCTTCCTTATGAAGCTTCTTGGTTCGTCCAATCTTCCTTATGTACTTTTTGAATTTGTTGATAAGGAGAGACATGGCTTCATCATCTGTGTCGGAATTGGACTTATCATCATCATATGTCTCCTTTTGACTTATTGAATGTGATCTTGTTGCTTTGAAGGAGGTTTCTTTGATGTTCTCGTCCATTTTTTCATTGAGTGTCAAACTTCTTAGTTCCAACTCATGTTCTTGAAGTTTGCCAAATAAAGTTGCGAGCGTCATTTATTCCAAGTCCTTTGACTCCATGATGGTAGTCACCTTAGGTTGCCATTTCATGTTCAGACATCTCAACACTTTAACAATTAGTTCATGTTTGGCAAATGACTTATCTAATGCAACGAGATAATTAATAATGTGAGTAAATTGTTTTTGCAAATCATAAATAGACTCATGTGGAAACATATAAAATAACTCATACTCATGCATCAATGTATTTAATCTAGATCGTTTGACCTCACTAGTGTCTCGGCAGGTTACTTGTAAAGTGTCTCACATATTCTTGGCACTATCGCACTAAGAAACTCTAAAGAACTCATCGTGTTAGAGTGTAGAGGTTATAACGCCTTTCACTTTCAAATCAAGTTGCATTCTTCTCTTTTCCTCATTGGTCAATAGACTTCTAGGTTTCTCTTTCGTTTCTCTGTTCACTATGTGTAGTGGAACGAAAGGTTCATATTCTACATAATCCCAAATTTCTGTATCAATGGCCTCAATAAAAATTCTCATTCATATTTTCCAATAGGCGTACCCCTCACCACTGAAGGACAGTCGATGCATGCGCCAGGATCAACGATCTAAGCGACTAAGCTAGCACGGTCGTACTAGCTCTGATACGGTACACGGTTATCATAGCTCGATAAACAAAGAGAAACCAAAAAAATTATACATTGTTTAATCAATTATACACATATTTAATCGATTAACTTGATATGCTATTAATCGAATAACTAAACAACTTAATCGTTTATTTAGTTTAGTTTCAGTGAAAACAGTTTTCTTTCAATCTCTAAGTTACCAAGATTCTACTAAACTTACATGCACTTATTACATACAGTTAAGAATAGTAAATGCACAATACAGAATATGCAATTAACACAAAATTATATGCATGTCAAGTTAAGTAAAACAAGTAATGCAGAAATATAAAAGATAAGGGAAAAGAAGAATGAGACACGTCTTTTATCCTGGTTCGTTTACGGTTCCACTTGCAAACTACATCTAGGCCTCCCCTTCTGATCTTGGCAGATTTTTCTTCACTATGGAAAATCAATGTTCGATACAAACACACTTCCAATAGATGATGCAAGATGCTAATTTCTTGGAACCGTTAAGCCCCTACTTCGGTTTGAATACTAAGCTCGCCTACTAGGATACCACACCGTTCGCTACTCTAGCCCCAGCCTAAGTATTGCTCAATACCAAGACCTCTTGCTTCTTGTGAAGACACACATAACAACAACTAGGATTTTTCCCAAACCTATTCTCCTTCTATGGTGATACAACACACCAAGAGAATGTGTTAATGCCTTAGTCTAACCATTTTCTTCAAGTTTTGTGTGCACCTCAATGTGCAGATTTTACATTCTTCTCACAATCTAAGAACCCTTCTAAAAGATATCACAATTACAGAAACAAAATGCGTGAGATGCAAGGTTTCTTTTTCAACAAAATACTTGAGAATAAAGCTCAACGGGTATCTTATAAGGTTTCACCCTTTTCTTTTCTCAAAAAACACTTTGAAATATCTCTAAAGATATGAAAGTTAGAGCTTTAGATTTCCTGAACAATATGTGTAAAACTCTTTGTTTCGTAAACATGTTCTAACTCTATGAAAAAAAATTCTCCATTATTCTTATGAAGCAATATGAAAAACTTGGGTTAAAATACTATTCAGTTTTAAACTGCAGTTAATTGATTATACTTAATCTTAATCGATTAACGGGTTCTTGTAAAATAACAGAAAACAAAAAGAGTAACAACCCTTAATCGATTAACCCCTCATTTAATCGATTAATGGGTTCCCAAGAAATCAATGATTTATCGATTAACATATTTGTTAATTGATTAACAGTTTTCTAAAAATATATTTCAATTATGAATGAACCTTCTACATGATTTATAAACTAATGATGTATGATTTAAAACACATTTTAAATGCATTCAAAACATATGATCATGTATGTTTGTATGTGCATGTAAATCATGTATGTATGCATGTAAGTCTCATTTTAGATATGATTGATTTTAGCTTGTGAGACTTTCATTGGGGTTCATCCTAGCCTAGACTCTTACTAAGAAAGCATCTTAAGACCTAATAAAGATATTAAAGACTTAGCCTCTAGTTCCTCTTTTGAAAGCTTTGCCTTGTATGAACTTAAGTCTTGACTTTATAGTTGATACTTGTTGTTTGTTGATATGCTCATCCTCTCAACCTTGTCCTTGAACATTTAATCATGTTGTTGATCCTTGTCTTTATAAATCTTTTATCTTCATCAAACTATATGTGCCCTTTGTCTTCATCAAAACATATGTGATGCATGCTTGTTTACACACTCTTGCTCATTCATGCATGCTTGCATCTTCAATAATTTTTAAGTAAAATATAAATGTGTATTGAGTTTTAAAAACATCAAAACATTCAAAATATATAACATGGAAACGTTAAAACATCAATAGATATGGAGCGAATGAAGTAACAAAAAGTCTTAAATTTTTTAATAAAATGTTGTTACCTCATTATTGAAAATGTTGGAAATGACATTTTTTCATTTTCAAAATTTCTAGAAATGACACTTATGTTTTCAGAAATATGAAATGAAAACAACAATATAAACATGCTTTCACTCTCATTTTCTGATTTCATTGAAAATGAAAATAGAAAATGACTAAAGCAAACACGCCCTAGTTGTTCCACCCAAAGTTACCATGTACCTATTATGGGTACAGGTGCATGATTCACTTGATACATAACACAAGTGTGTTATTTTTGTATATTGATTTTATGAGAGATTCTTTATGAAACACCCTGTGCTTGATATGCCATACATTGAATTTGTCATGCGATACTTAGAGTACTGAAGGAATATATAATTGTGGTTCAAATCAAAGTTACCATGTTTTTGGTTCACCTTGGTGTGTGGTTCACCACCATTTACCTCTAGTTTTATTAGAAATTCTTTATGATGAAATCAGTATGTGTTAATGAATTCAGTATGCAGTACATAGGATAAACAAAGAATTATGTGACTATAGTTCCAACTTCAGAATTGTAGAATCTGGGCATCTTTGTACTGCTGGATGGCAAGAATTATCTACAATAAGCAAGGATGGTGAAATTGGCTTTAAAAGGGAAGTAGAGATTGCACTACATTGTGGTGGTGAAGCTTTCCCCAGTCCAGACAGTGATTTTTCTCATTAACCGCCTACCTTCCAAGTCTCGATCAAACAAAAGTCCTCTTGGTGCCTTTATGAGTCACTCTACAAACTCCATATCTCTAAACCCTTCACCTCCAACAGTCTTTGGCTCACTTGCATTTGTAGATATTCATAAACAACATAGTGGTAGAAAATTTGATCATTGAGCAATCAAGTGTGTTTTTATAGGACATTCCAATGTCCTAAATTAAAGGGGTATAAGTGTTTCCATTCTCAAACTAGAAAATTCTGTTTTTTATAGGAGTTACCTATTTCCTATAAAGGAGAGTTTATCCATTACCTATCATCTATTATTCTGTTATTTTTAGAATTGCTTCAGGTACTTGGTTGTTGTATAGAGCATGATGCAATTGTGACAAAGGAATACACTAGATGCAGCACAAAGATGAAAAAAGTATTTTCTATAGTTGTACAAATAAGTGCTTTTGTGTTACATTAAAAATTTATTGAACAAGTTAGGTATTGGCCTAAAAGTCATAACAAGACATATACTTCTGATTTGGATTTTTGTAATTTTATGTCATTATTGATTTTTGCATTGTGAATTTGATGTTATAGAATTTTGCACCAAGACCTGATGGAAAGAGGAAAGGAACCCAAGCTATTGCGTTGAGAGCTTCTGGTGACAAAGCAACATTGTATAATGTTACACTACTGGGATTCCAAGATACATTGTGTGATGATGGAGATTGACATATTTACAAAGATTGATTGATTCAAGGCACTGTTGATTTTATTTTTGGAAATGGAAAGACATTGTTTTTGGTAAATATAATTGCCTTACCTACAATATTTTTATGTTTTCATATGTGAGTTATTCTAAATTGTGTATGTGGTTACATTGTGTTTATTGCAATTGTGGAGTCTCCCAAGATCACATATTGTGCTCGCGTGCATTTTAAAACACTAGGTCGAAAAAATTTGATACACTAAATTAAAAAGAAGAATGTGGTTGATGCAAGTATTGATATTAGATCTTATGATGCAGAATACCGAGTTAAGAGTTCTTGGAGATGAAGGTATGTCAATAATCATAGCACACGCGAGAGATAAGAAGATATATGATATTGGCTACTCATTTGTCTATTGTGACGTAATTGGGACATGGAATGTGACTCTCCTTGGAAGAGCATGGATGTCTAAATCAAAAGTGGTCTTTGCTTATTCCAATTTAGGCGGTATTGTGAATAAAGCAACATGGAGCACCAACTTTCATCTAGAATATGATTGGTAATTCTCTATCTCCACTCTTAAACATGCTTACAACTCTACATTTCATAGGCTTTCAAACTGAAAATTAGCTCCATGAGTGAAAAGTGAATGTGCATGGCTAAGTATATGTGTTTTAAATGTGGTTGCAGTTACGTAGTGTTAATCGCAATTCTGAAAATATGGTCGCGATTGCAATGCCATTGTAGAGACTGCTGAAACTGCAATGTTTCAACAACAATTCCAGTTGCAGAGTGCAATTTAAAACAAAACTAAATAGAATACTATATAATATTACTCATCAATTAAATTCATCCTTAACTAGATTTTTTCCATATTAGCCCATTTCATTCAATATTTTATACTACACATAACATAAATCAACCTAAGAGAATAACATGACTATTATGTGGCATTTCCAACATAAATCTATATTTTGGAGAGTACAAGAATGAGGGACCTGGTGCAGATCTAAAAGGGCGTTACAAGTACACAAAACAACTTAGTGCTCCAGAGGCAAAACCTTTTATAACACTTGGCTACATTCATGGTTCAAAATGACTACTTCCTCCTCCAAATCCTAGAGTGTAATAAATTACCACATTTTTTGAAAACTGAAAAATGATAAAAGCTTAGGGTTCTAGGTAAATTATATATTCTTGTAAAAAATAAATTTCTACATTTGTAAAACGAATCAAAAAAGTAAAAAGGTGTGAAGAAGATCTTGCTCCCAACCTTGTAACAATTCTGATGAATACACCAAGATCAGAAAAAAGAAGAAAAATGAAGAAGACTATGAAGACATTAAAGATTCAAGCTTCAAAGATATTAGATTTTAAGTCTTCAATATGTACTTCTATCCTTATGCTCAATTTATGATTAGTAGCAATTCTCAAAGAAATTCAAAGGAATCAAAAATATTTTCAAAAGAGTTGAATAAGTCTTTATACAATGTCAAAAATGCTAAGTAACAAGTTACTTGACCTGAGTAACAAGTTATCAGATTTGGGTAACAGGTTACCTGAAGTGTGTGGCAGTTGGTAATAGGTTACTAGAACTACGTAACATATTACCTGATTATGAAAACAATTACAATTCATAACTAACACTAAGTAACTGTTTAATGTCTGATATTAATCGATTATCACTTTGGACATAATCTTTTGGCAATTGATTACATTATTGTGATAATCGATTACCAATAACTATTGAAAACCAGATTTTCAAATTTAAATGAACAACTTTCATCCAAAGTGAATGCTTTTCATTCCAATCGTGTCTCCTCTTCATGGAAGGTTACTTTGGCTGATTGGAAGCTTATTTAAAGGCATTGAGATAGTCAATTCATAATACAAGTGATACACGAAATTTTCATATCTTAGTAAAACATTTCCGCACTCTTTTGCAAGTTTGTTTCCAAACTTTCAGATTTTCTAAAGTTGCTTTAGGTGCTATGTTCTAAAGTTTCAAAGACATAAGAATTGGTTACTAAGTATATATTGTGAGAAAAAAGATTGAAAGTTATAGCATTGTCAAAACTTGTAAAGGCAATCCTGCCATTGATATATTCTTCATCTTGTTGTTAACTTTTCATCACAAGGGTGAGTTGAGAAGGGGAAAAGAGTTCACTTGGAAAGGTTGTTTTCCAAGGGTAGATAGTTGTAAGTGTGTAAGGTACAATGGTCACATGGAGAGAATTTGTTATTGCAACTCAAATTATGTAGTGGAAAAATCTATTGTATGGCAAGAGTACTAGATGTAACCTTCAGTACACAAGAAGATGAACGAGTATAAAATTCTATGTGTACTCATCTTCTACTCTATCTGCATCAACATTCCGCTGCACAAGCACTTGGATATAACAAGAAGAAAAATAGGTCATTTCTCCTAACATCTAATTCACCCCCTCTTAGTTGTCATCTAATACTTACAATTGACACCAGAGCTTATTTTGGGTTAAATTATTCTCAAACTGATCCTACTTCACAAATGGCCTCAAGATCATTTTTGGGAGAAGGTTCTAACATCAATCTCCATCCATGCTTCATTAGAGAATGCTACGATTTCTAGAAAATCAGGATGAGAATATTTACAAAGTTTCAAGACCTGGACATATGGAATGCGATTGAGGAAGGACCTTATGGAACTTTTGATGTTGTTAATGGTGTAAGGGAAGTAAAGCCAAAGTCCTCTTCGAATAATGAAGATAAGAATAAAGTGTAATATCATCTCAAAGCTAAGGAAATCCTCACTTCAGCCCTTGGCATTGACGAATTCTTTATAGTATCAAATTTCAATTCCGCTAAGGAAATGTGGGATACTCTAGAGACCACTCATGAAGGAACTTAGGAGGTAAAAAGGTCTAGACTTAAAACTCTCTCCCAAGAATATGAAATGTTTCGCATGAAGTCTGGAGAAAAAATACTATATCTCCAAAAGAGATTTACACACCTTACAAATTATCTAATTGCACTTGGTAAGGTATTGTCAAATAGTGACTTGAACTTAAAAGTTCTACGATCACTAACAAGATAATGGCAACCCAAGGTGACAACCATCTCAGAAAAGAAAAGTCTAACAAAGATGTCATTGGCTGCTCTCTTTGGGAAGTTGCAAGAACATGAGTTGGAATTAAGCCAACTTGAACAACATGAAGAATAAGAGAAGAAGAGAAATAATATTTCTCTTAAAGCAAAAGTTGAGGTGTATGAATCCTCGATAGATGATTCAGAAAAGGAGGACATGGAAGATATGAGCATGCTGGTGAAGAAGTTCAGTAAGTTGCTTAAAAGAAACAAAGGTGGTAAGGTTGAACAACCAAGAAGATCCACCAAGACCAATGAAGTTTCCACTTAAAACCAAAACTTCAATTGTTATGAATGTAGGAAACCTCTCACATGAAGATGGACTGTCCTACACTAAAGAAGAATCCTTTGAAGGCAAAACATGAAAAGAAGACCAGTAGACGAGCTTACATTACATGGAAGCATGATGACTCAAGTTCCACTTCAGAACCAGAAAATGAAGAGCAAACTCATCTCTCTCTAATGGCGTCTCATCATTCTTATGATCATGAGGTAAGTGAAACTAAACCTTTAGATAATTCATCATTTTCTGAATTATTAAATGCTTTTAATGAATTGCATAGTGAATACGTCAAACTCACCAAAATCTGTTTTAATCAAAAGAATGAGATTGACGCATTCTGAAATAAACCTTCTTCTTCTTCTTGTCCAAACTGTATTGCTCTTGAAAATAAAGTTTCTACTTTGAGTCTTGAACTCAATAGTCTAAACAAGAGTTGTATAAAGTTGTATAAAGATACTCCACCGACCGTAGTGGTCTCGGTTTTTCCAAACCTTATTTATATAAGAAAAATGAAGTGTCTACAAAAATAAATTTTCAAAAACCAAGTATCCATACTCATCATGTCTCTAAATCTAGAACTAGGATACAAAAGCGTCAACCCATCTACACTTACTGTAAAAAATATTGGCATACACATAATACTTGCATGATTAGAAAATATGGTGTATTCCTAGGACATTTTTAATTGGTAGAGAAATGTGTTAACCTTGTAGGACCCAAAATGAATTGGGTACCTAATATTACTTATCCGGTTTTGCAGGAATATTTGGGAGCCGATAATGATTTATGGTATTTGGATAGCGGCTGCTCAAAACATATGATGGGTGACAAAGGAAAGTTCTTTGTCCTTATTCCAAGGGACAATGGCTACATCACATATGGTGACAACAATAAAGGAATAAATCTTGGAGTTGGTAGAGTCGAGAAGCCACCTTCTACTACAATAGAAGGAGATCTATACATTGAGGGACTTAAGCACAACTTACTCAGTATAAGTCAACTTTGTGACAAAGGGTTCCATGTGGCTTTCTATCCCGATAAGTGCATCATTGATAGTAAGATATTCGAAAACTCTAAACTTATTGGTATGAAAGTAAACAATATTTACATGATTGCTATAAATGATTCTTGTCTTCCCATTAAATGTTTAGTTATTAATGATCATGATGCATTGTTATGGCATAGGATAATTGCTCATATACATATGGATCATTTGAATAAACTGATCAGGAAAGATTTAGCTGCTAGTTTACCCGATATGAAGTTTGTTAAAGACAAAATATGTAGTGCTTGTCAAAAGGGGAAACAAACAAAAACTTATTTCAATCCAAAGCATATGGTTTCTTCTAATAGACCATTGCAGTTACTACATATGGACTTATTTGGTCCATCTCGGACCAAATGTTTCGGTGGTATCTACTCTGCTCTAGTGATAGTAGATGACTTTTCAAGATACACTTGGACTCTATTCTTGGTACACAAGAATGAGGTGTTTATGGGGTGATTATGGGGTGAATTTCAAAATGACAAATCCTTGAAAATAGCTACTATAAGAAGTGATTATGGGGTGAATTTCAAAATACTTCTTTTGAGGAATTTTATGATGATAATGGTATCACTCACAATTTTTCTACTCTTAGAACACCACAAAAAATGGTGTTGTAGAGAGAAAGAATAGATCTTTGAAAGAACTAGAACATACAATGATGAATGAAACTAATCTCCCAAAATATTTTGGGGCTGATATAGTCAATACGGCATGCTATGTTTCCAACCGAGTTTTAATTAGACCTTTTCAAAAGAAAACCCCCTATGAACTATTCAAAGGTAGAAAACCAAATATTTATCACTTGCATGTGTTTGACTGCAAATGTTATATGCTAAATTATGGTAAGGAAAACTTAGGAAAATTTGATGCAAAAGTCAATGAATGAATTTTCGTTTTTGTTTATTTTCTTACAAGAAAAGCAATTGGAATTTTTAATAAGAGAACCATGGTCATGGAAGAATCCATTCATGTAACTTTTTGATAAATATAATCCAACCTTGGAATAAAAATCCATGATTAGTGATGATGACTTTCCTAGTTCATCCTTAGAAAATATGATTAGCGATGTTACAACCAACACAGAGCACTTGAAAATAAATGATGATTTGCCATCACAAGAAGATCATATTCATTTATGATATAAGTAAGGGAGTTGCTACTCGCCTAAAATTGAATGATGCTTGTCTAAACATGGCATTTGTTTTTCAAGTGGAACCATCCAAGATTGATGAAGCAATCGAGGATGAACACTGGATTCTTGCTATGCAAGAAAAACTTAACCGGTTTGAAAGAAACGAAGTTTGGGAACTTGTTTCTAGACCTAAGGATAGACATGTTATAAGAACATGTTGGGTCTATCAAAATAAATAAGATGAAAATGGTATTATTATAAGAAATAAAGCAAGACTTGTAGCATAAGGATACAACTAGGAAGAAGGTATCAACATTGATGAAACCTTGGCTCCGGTTGCTAGACTTGAAGTTATTAGGTTATTGCTTGCATACGCATGTTCGTTGGATTTTAAGTTATATCAAATGGACGTAAAGAGTGCATTTCTAAATGGTTATATATAAGAAGAGGTGCATGTCGAGCAACCTCCTGGGTTTGAAGACTACAAGCATCCCTCTCACGTGTATAAACTTAAGAAAGCTCTCTATGGCTTAAAGCAAGCTCCTCGTGTATGGTATGATCCTCTAACAAGCTTTTTACCTGATAAATAATTTACTAAAGGAAAATTCGACACTACATTATTCATTAAGAAAAAAGATCATCATACTTTACTTGTTCAAATCTATGTTGATGATATCATTTTTGGTTCTACTAATGATCTTTTATGTAGTGAGTTTGGTAAAATGATGCAAGGGGAGTTTGAGATTTCCATGATGGAAAAGTTAACTAATTTCTTGGACTAAAAATTAAACAACTCAAGGATGACATCTTTGTTTGTCAGTCTAAATATTGCAGGGATATGCTGAAACAATTTGAAATGGATGACTGCAAACCTATTGCCACTCCTATGGGTTCTGGAACTTACATTGATGTTGATGAAACTGGAAAATGCATTGACATCTCTAAGTATCAAGGAATGATTGGTTCTCTTCTTTATCTTACTGCAAGTAGACTTGATATCATGTTTAGTGTATGTCTTTGTGTACGTTATCAATCAAAGCCCAAAGAGTCACATCTTACTACCATGAAAAGGATATTAAATTATCTTAAATCCACACTTAATGTAGGACTCTAGTATCCGAAAGGAAGTCTATGTGACTTGGTGGGATATTCGGATTCAGATTTTGTTGGATGCAAAACTGAGAGGAAAAGTACAAGGGGTACTTGTCACATTCTTGGAAAGGCTCTAGTCTCATGGTCTTGTAAAATGCAAGTTTGAATTGCTCTAAGTATTGTTGAGGTAGAATACATAGCAGCAGGTAGTTGTTGTGCCCAAGTATTGTGTCTCAAGTAACAATTGCGAGATTACATATTAGACTTAGGATGCATTCCCTTATGATGTTATAATACTAGTGCTATAAGCCTTACAAAGAATCTGATTATGCATTCAAGAACCAAACATATTGATATAAGGCATCACTTCCTTAGGGACCATGTCCAAAAGAAAGATGTTCTCTTGGAATTTTTTATAGACATGACCAATTAGCAGATATCTTTACTAAACCTTTAGCTAAAGAACCTTTTTTTTATAAATTTACAAGAATTAGGCATTCTTGATGAAGCATATTTGTCCTAAATATGTTTATATATATTTTATGTGCTTCATTATATATATCCCATGCGTACTTGTGCTTCTATGTCCTCTAAATTGCTTAAATTTTATTGTTTTGGGTGCGTAATCTATTATTGCAATAAGGTAATCGATTACAAGGCATCAGATACCCTAAAAATTCAAAAATTAATCAGTGTAATCGATTAATATCTTTCAATATTCGATTAATTGTCTAGACAATAGGATTGAGTAATCAATTTCCGATCGTGGTAAACGATTACACTATGTACTATTTAAGGCAAAATTTCAAATTTTATCAAACTTCATCTTCTCCATTTTCACTCTCTCAACTGTGTTAAGCCCCCCTCCAACTTCGAAAAACCACTATTCTCTACTGTTTCGAGTGATTTTTAGTTGATTCATACTACATTTTCCATTCTAAACACATTTCAACCATTATTTTCGTGTTTATACATCAAAATCAAAAATCCACAAATCTCCAAACCTTCAAAACCTAAGTTTTCAAAAACTCAACTTCATGGCTTCATCCTCCAAAACCAACTCACCAATGTGGCTCAAGGAAGACAAAAAACCTCTGATGAAGTCAACACATTGGATTTGGCACATCTTCTGGCTAATGAGGAACAATGCAAAACCTTCATGGAGCATTTTCTGCAAAGACCCATTTTTACTCCGTAGTATGGTATGTTAAGTTCTTTTGAGAATAATGATTTCATTTTCCCTATCATGTTTAAGCAACAAAGACACTTTGAGTTTTTTGAAATGTATTGTTCATACTATCTTGAACTTGTAAGGGTATTTTACTGCAATTTAAATTTGAAGAAGAATAAAATCTTCTCTTTTTTTTAAGGCAAAGAAATTGCCATAGACTTCAGAACTTTAAGTTCTATTTGCGGTAATATGCCATAATTAGGGACGATAGTATAATCAAGCATTCAATGTCACTTAGAAGGGTATAACAAAATGGATTTCTACTAGTCTGTGTGTAGATATTCAAAAAGGGAAATTGAATTGCGTAAGCAAAGGTCTGTCTGTGATTCTATTAGAAACTGAAATATTTTACTTGTTAAAATTTTTAACATAGAGGACTGTTTGCTTCATTACTTCCTGAGTTACATCGTGGTTCCAAAGATTTCAAATCATTCGCAATTAAATGATATGGAACTACATTTTATGTATGCGATTAAACATAATGTGCCAATTAATTGGACATTAATGGCAATGAAAATAATGTGGTTCTTTATAGGTAATTTTGGACCCTTGCCTTATGTTATTCTCATAACTGCTATAATTGAGTATTCTAGCGTTTCTTTTGCTGGATAGTCTAAGATGTCACTCGATGATCGGGATATCAAATTTGATGTGGATGTGATCCACAAGATGGGATTCTTTCGAGATACCACAGACATGATTTATAAGCATCATGGTGATCAATAAGCTACTAACCCATAAAATCCTTCGATTGACCCTCCTACTTGATCCTCATTTTGTGTTGAATTTTCCTCCTCTAACTCCACTCCTTCCAATCAGATGATTATGGACGAGTTTTTTCACTTCGAGGCTACATTACTAATAGGAATGATGCTCTTGATACTATGAACGATCAAGTCCAAGAAGAGCTTCGGCGTTTGGAAAACCGATTGTATTATATGGACTTGGATGTTGAGCGGGCTGATCCAAATTCTTAGGAGTAGTGCTCTAGTGGTCTAGAATTTTTCTTAGTCATTTTTTGTTGTTGTTATTTTCAAATTGCTGGTTAATGGGTGTTATTTACTATCTTAACTTTTTGTCATGTATGAACTACATTTTTAATTGTTTGAATGAATGTTATGTTATGTCATGTTTATTTCATTATCTTATAGCATTTGATATTATTCAGAATTCATGCTACTGTTTTAAAATAATTTATGACCTTGGCTTTTCAATAAGTCAAACTATGTATCTTGTTACCCTTTGCTATATATATATATATATATATATATGTCTATTGTGTTGGACACCTAGGTTTTCTTCTTTTTGACGAAGTATAAAGGGGGAGAAGTTGGAGCTGTGTATTTTTTTTTTCAAAATTTTTCATGCACATACAACAAAACAGGGGGGGATACAAGATAGGGGGAGCAAACTCAAAGTCAAACAAAGTCATATCATATGAAGTATGATGAACCTCAAAAAAGTTCAAATCCCAAATTTCAAAGGATGTTGGTTTGTCATGATAAAAAATGTGGAGATTGTGAAGAAGATCTTGCTCCTGACCTTGGCACGATTTTTATGAAGGCACCAAGATCACATAAAAAGAAAAAAAAAGGAAGAATTATATGAAGACGTAGAAGATTCAAGCTTCAAAGATATTAGAGTTTAAGTCTTCGATAGGTACTTTTATCCTTATGCTCAATTTATAATTAGTAACAATGCTCAAAGAAATTCAAAGGAATCAAAACTATTTTCAAAAGAATTGAATAAGTCTTTATACAATGTCAAAAACGCTAAGTAACAAGTTACTGTAAGACTGAGATGACAACTAAGAGGCGGGGGGTGAATTAGTTGTTTAAAACTATGACTGATTTTACTGCACAATTCAAGAGTTAATAGCAGCAGAAAATAATATACAGAAATAATCAAGTAAATGTAAGGAGATAAAGGAGAAGAGAGTACACATATGTTTTTATACTAGTTCACCTTCTTGTCCACTGAAGGCTACGTCCAGTACTATTGTAGCGCAAGGGATTTCTTCATAAGATATTAAGAGTAGTATTTACAATTTCTCACTCTAAGATTCCCTTGTACCTTACTCACTCTCTAACACCTATATCACTCTTTGGAAAATACCCTTCCCAAGTGACTATCCCCTTTGTTATCACACTCTGTGAAACAAAGTAATTAACAACTTTGAATGAAGAATATGTTTAACAACGACAATAGATTTCCTTTACAAGATTTTGAAGTTATAAACTCTTGCAATCCAAGAACACAATGTATACTTTAGTACTAATGCTCACAATGTTTGAATAACTTGCAATAACACTTAAGGCAACTTTGCAAATCAAGTTATGAACAAGTTGCACCAAGTGCAGAACTAGTATTTCAGAAAATTGTAGTTTTAGTGAGTGATTTCAATCCGAGTTATGTTATGAAATTGTGTGTCTTTGAAATGAGTTCAAAAGCTTTTACATAGACATTCCAATCAACCAAAATACCTCTATGAAAAGGTAGGATTCGTTTGGAATGAAATCATTTCGTTTGGGTTGAAAGTTGTGTGATTTGAATATGAAAATTGGTCTAACAGCTCTCAGTAATCGATTGCTTAATTGATGTAATTGATTACCCAACAAGTCTGTCCTACTGAGAAATTAATTTTCACAAGAACTAATCTATTACTCAAATGGTGTAATCGATTACCCAATTGTTCTATCCAACTGCATAATTATCTACCGTGTTGTGTAATCGGTTACCCACATGGTGTAATCGATTACCCTGATCAATTTTTGTTGGATAACTCGTTTCTCACTCATGTAACCTGTTACTTAGTTCTGGTGACCTGTTACTTAGATCTAGTAACTTGTTACATAGTATTTTGAAAATTGTTTTCATTTCTACTTGTGTTTATCAATTTTCTTTTAAAATACTTTCTGAGCATTATTATTGAGTGTATAGATTAGAGTATAATGATAGAAGTACCTATAGACTTATATTTTAATTTCTTGAAGCTCTGCCCTTATCGTCTTCATAATTATTCATTATTTTCTCCTTTTATGTGATGTTGGTGTCTTCATCAAAACCTTGCCAAGGTCAGGAGCCAAATCTTCTTCACAATCTCCCTCTTTTTGATGATGACAAACCAACATCTTCTGGACAGTGTAGTTTTCTAAGCGTAGCATAATTTGTGATATTCTCTTGACTTGTCTTGAGTATGCTCCCCTTATTTTGTATGCTCCCCCTTTGATTTGGAGTTATGTGTCTGAAATGTTTTATCTAGAAAATACAGTCTCCCAACTATTCTCCCTCTTTTGACTTCATCAAAAAGAAGAAAAGCCAAGAGTCCAACACAATATAGATATATATATATATATAGCATACAATATTTATATGATAAGCATAAAAGTAATCATAAAAGTGATATCGCATAGCAGAAAGTTAAAAGATGTTCAAACATTATTCAAACCATAACCACAAAAACAACAAAATAACAGCAAATTGTACAAAAACATGCAACATTACAAACAAAATTTCCTAGACAAAAGAGATCTAAGATTCGTGTTCAATGCTATCATCATCAAGATCCATGCTATTCTTATAAGAAGGATGTTGAAGCTCGAATTGGACTTCTTGATTCTGAGCGTCAAGAGCATCCATCCGATTAGAGATGTAGCCTCGAAGAGGGAATAACTCATCGATGATCATCTAGTTAGAAGGCATGGGAATAGATGAAGAAGACTCAGCATGAAACTCAGAAGTTTGTTGTTCAGGAGGATTGGCAGAGGCATTTACATTAGGATCAGCAGGTGCAGCTTGTGTATCACTTTGATGCTTATATAGTCTACCAATGGGATCTCAGAAGAAGCCTATTTTGTGGATTACATTGTTGAAAGGAGTCTTCTCTTCAGTGTGTTTTCTTCATTTGGTTAAGTAAGTGAACTCGGATTTATTCTTTGTTCGCCATCTCAGCTTTGTTGAAATAAATTCCAACGTCGGTATAATGGTTTCAAGAATATTCCAGTTACAACTTACTTCTAATAATCATGTGAATAAGTTATTCCTTCTTTGCCCCATCTCGGCTTCGCTAGAATAAATTCTAACGCCGGTACAATGGTATCGAAGCAATCCCCTATGACATAATTATTAAGTAGCTTTGAATAGCATCTCGGTTTTGTGGAATAAATTCCAACACCGGTTTAATGGTATTCTAATGTACAAAAGTGATGAATAGTTAGTTGTTAGAAACAAATAAATAAATAAAGAAATAAAGAATGATAAAGTTAAGTGACCTTTATTTATTTACTCCCTTTCGAGTTCCTTTTATTAACAAACCAAATTTCTTCCTTAAGGAAGGTTGGTATTAAAGAATAAATAAATTGCGGAATGTAAATAACAATAAAT
>NC_032010.1:16111164-16111577 GCF_001865875.1 Lupinus angustifolius
TACAATTTACACCTCTTTCAAAATTCAATTGTAGTATAGTATAGGGTTATGTCGAACCACAAGGAATTGCCTAACAGAATGAATCATATGAATATGTCAATGCACAAATAAGGAGGGAACATATTTTGGTTGTTTTTTATTTTATTTGATATGCATATAAATACTTAACAAGAAACATAAACTAAGTATTAACAAATTCTTGAGGAGACAAGATCATTTTGAATGATGAAAGTATCTCGCAACTTCTTATGTATTTGAACTACTTAGACAAGTTCTTATGTTTTACTTTGATTAACTCCAAAAACCAAGGTCTAAAATCCTCCTTTTAGTGTATGTCCTAAAATGGTAGAATGATGATCACTTATATTCACTACTAAACAATACTACATCCACAAAGAGACTAGGTTGTCACA
>NC_032010.1:16111677-16115800 GCF_001865875.1 Lupinus angustifolius
CATCCATCCAAGGATTGGATGCTTTAAGTTCCAAATGAGATTACAAAATGGATTTTTGCATCTCATTTGCCTTCTCCTTTCTCCTCTTGGATTATAAACTAAAAACTATAAAACTTACTTACAAAAGCTTCTATGAACCGAGCTTTCAAACTAAGAAATAAGAAGGGAGAATTGTGTTTTTTCTTAAGGGAAGAAGAAGTTGGCTCTCTTGAATGAAGGAAATGCCCTCCTATTTATAGAGTTTTCCCTGCCACCGCTGACCTGCTTCTTTGAGAGCTATTGGACTAGCTATGGTGAGCTACTCCCGAAAAGCCTATGGTGGGCTACTTGAAGTGAGGTCATGCATGACTTCATGGTTTCTTGATGGCTAAGTTAATTCTGGGTGCACACCGCTGAGCACACATGTGGCACTGCTAAGCTGCCTGCTAGAGCAGCTTTGACCTTGCTGACTGAGAAGTGGCTTGGTGCTAGCTGACCTGGTCAGGTGTCTGGTTCACCGCTAAGCACACATGTGGCACCGCTGAGCTGCCTGCTTGAGCAGCTTGGGCGTTTGCCAGGCTTGTGTCTGACCATACCAAGCTTGTGTTCTAACCATGTCAGGCTTTGTCTGGTGCTAGGCTGAGCGGTCAAGAAGGTCCGCTAAGCTGCCTGCTTGAGCAACTTAGTCTGTGCCAGGTTGGTTTGACTGAGCCAGGTTGGGTCTGACCATGCCAGGCTGGTGTCCAGGTCAGCTCAGCATAGCTTGGTCCACGCTAAGCTTCCTGCTTGAGCACCTTGAGTTTGACTTCTTTTTCTTTTTGGACCATGAGTCTTTATTCTCTTTTCTTTTTCTTTCTAAATCCTACAAAACACATTAAAGAGAAATACAAACACAAATGTACAAGATTGTTATATTTTATCCAAAAAGTATTGTTTTTAAGTTGGTTTTTCTCAATTATGCTTAAGATAAGTGCCATAAAAGTGTATGAAATTTAGGTATGTTTGGCACTTATCATACATCCACATCAATCTTGTTATCCCGTGCATCCAGTGTGACTTTGGATTTACCAGTAGTGGATACACCAAAATGTTCAAGAATGTTGGTTATGAAGATTGCATAAGGTAGAGGGTTGTGAGATTCTCGAACAGACCACATATGTCTCATTATTGTGTTAGCCCAATTGGTTGAAAGGTTATGCTTAAGAGAATACATCAATTGCAGTTACATGTCATTTATTTGAGAATGATTTGAATATTTTGGAAGAACAACATAGCTCAAAAAGTAATGAAGCAAGCAATCTTTAAGATTGAGATTTCCTACAGCAAGGATATTTATACTCTTTATAGTTTCACCTAGCGTCATTTGCTTACGTATTTCAATTTCCCTCTTAGAGAATCTACACATAGAGTGGTAGAACTCTTTTCTATCATAGTTATCCCAATCGCATGCAAGACCAAAATCTTTGATGCTACCTTGAAAAGGTATGTTACAGCAAATTGAACTAAAGGTCTTAATATCCAGAACAATTTCTTTTCCTTTCACATAGGATGCAAGACGATTTTTCCTAAAGTTCAAGTTATAAGTAAAGCACTTTAACAAGTTCAGGATAATAGGCTTTTGATTCCTCACAGAAATCAAAAAGATCTTGTTGCCTTAGAAGAGTAGGGAAATGAAAATCTTCAAATTCAAAGTTACTGACATTACCATACTTGGGAGCAAAAATGGAGCGTCCAAGAAAATGCTCTGAGAATGTTTTGCGTTGAACATCATTTGTAAGAAGACGTGCCAAGTCCAAAGGATTAGCCTCAGAAGATGAAGCTCCTTGCCTTCTTTGGGACACACCAGTACATTGCTTCTTAGCTCTTGATGATGACACCATGGATTTGTGTTTTTCGAAAGGTTAGGTTTTGAGTTTTGAGAGATTTAGGTATTTTTTATTGGGGCCACTAAACATTAAATCTATGGAATAGAAGTGTTTATAATTTAAATGTAATATAAAACGACTCAAAAATCACACAAATCGGATCAAAAATGAGGTTTTTAGGAAAACTCTAGGTTGAACACGGAAGAGAGGGTTTGAGAAGGATGAAGAAGTGTTTGAAAAATGAGGAGGGAAAATTAAATACTGCACAGAGTAATCGGTTACTCACAGTGAGTAATCGCTTACTCAAACAAAATAATTCTCATATTTCAAACAGACACCTTAGGTAATCGATTACACAGGTGGGGAATCGATTACTGAGGCCTACTACTCAATGATGTAATCGGTTACTCTCCAGAGTAATCAGTTGATGAACCAATAATTAGAATTTTCAAGCATACCTGATGCTTGGTAATCAGTTACTCATTACATGTATAATTAAGCATCATAGACATTTCAATCTCCCCTTGCATCATTTTAACAAAATCACTACACAAGGTTTCATTAGTAGAACCAAAAATAATATCATCTACATGGATTTGAACAAGAAGAGAAAGATGATTTATTTTCTTAATAAATAGTGTAGTGTCGACCTTTCCTTTTGTAAAACCTTTTTCAATAATAAATTTTGTTAGACGTTCGTACCAAGTACGCGGAGCTTGCTTTTAGCAATAGAGAGCTTTCTTTAGTTTATAGACATGAGAAGGATGTTTATAGTCTTCAAAACCTGGAGGTTGTTCTACAAACACTTCCTCTTGTATATTACCATTAAGAAATGCACTCTTTACGTCCATTTGATATAATTGAAAATTTAAAGAGCATGCATATGCAAGTAGCAACCGAATAACTTCAAGTCTAGCAATAAGAGTGAAGGTCTCATCAGAATTTATACCTTCTTCCTAATTGTATCCTTGTGCTACTAGTCTAGCTTTATTTCTAACAATAATTCCATTTTCATCTAATTTATTACGGAATACCCAATGAGTTACTATAACATGGCCATTATCTGGTCTATGAATAAGTTCCCAAACTTCATTTCTCTCAAACTAGTTCAATTCTTCTTGCATAACAAGAAACAGTGTTCATCGTCGATTGCATCATCAATCTTGGATGGTTCTATTTGAGAAATGAAATCCATGTTTAAACAAGCATCATTTAGCTTTAAACGAATAGTGACACCCTTACTTATGTCGCCAATGATGTTGTCAATAGGATGGTCTTGATGAGTTATCCATTCCTTGGGTAAATCAGAATGAATATGCTCTTCTTGAGAAGTTAGAATATCATCCATTTTCAAGTGCTCAGTATTGGTTGTTTTATTGGTAAAATAATCCTCCTTTAAAGAGGAACTTGGAAAGTCCTGTTCATCAAGAGTTAGCTCATCCTTTATTATAGGATTGGTTTCATCAAAAGATACATGAACAGATTGTACCATGGCTAAAGTTATTTTATTGAAAATTCTATAAGCTTTACTCATAAGAGAGTAGCCTAGGAAGAGTCCTTCATCAACTTTTGCATCAAACTTGCCTAATTTATCTTTACCATTATCTAAAACAAAACATTTACAACCAAATACATGCAAATGAGAAATGTTTTGTTTCTACCTTTACGGAGTTCATAAGGGGGTTTTCTTGAGAATTAGTCTTATAAGAACTTTGTTAGAAACATAGTAAGTCGTGCTAACTACATCAGCCCAGAAATATTTTGGGAGATTAGTTTCATTCAACATTGTACGAGCAAGTTCTTCTAAGGACCGATTCTTTCTCTCTACAAAATCATTTTGTTGTGGTGTTCTAGGAGCAGAAAAATTGTGATTGATACCTAGATCATCACATAATTCTTCAAAAGAAGCGTTTAGAAATTCTCCCCCATGATCACTTCTTATAGCAGCGATTTTTAGAGATTTTTCATTTTGACCTCTTTTAGCATATTTTCTAAAGGCGTTGAATGCCTCATTCTTATGTACTAAGAATAGAGTCCAAGTATATCTTGAGAAATCGTCTATTATAACAAGAGAATTGTAATTACCACCATAACTTTTGGACCTTGAGGGGCCAAATAAGTCCATGTGTAGTAACTGCAATGGTCTATCGGAAGAGACCATATGCTTAGGTTTGAAAGAAGTCTTTGTTTGTTTACCCATTTGACAAACACTACATAGTTTGTCTTTAACAAACTTCATTTTGGGTAAACCAACAACTAAATCTTTCTTAATCAGTTTA
>NC_032010.1:16115900-16162651 GCF_001865875.1 Lupinus angustifolius
GAATCTATGTCAATCATATAAATATTATTTATTCTCTTACCAATTAGTTTAGAGTTATTAGAATCCTTACTTTCAATGATGCATTTATCCGGGTAGAATGCCACATGAAATCTTTTGTAGCATAGTTAACTTATGCTCAACAAGTTGTGCTTGAGTCCTTCGACATATAATACTCATTCTATAGTCGTTGAAGGTGGCTTACCGATTCTGCTAACTCCAAGTATTTTCCTTTGTTGTTATCACCATATGTGACATAGCCTTTGTCCCTTTGAGTAAGGACAGAGAACTTATCTTTGTCGCCCGTCATGTACTTTGAGCAGTCGTTGTCCAAGTACCATAAATTGCAGGAGGCTCTCAAAGTTTCCTACAAAACAGGTTAAGTAATATTAGGTACCCAATTTTCTTTGGGTCCTACATGGTTAGCACCTTTCTCAACTCATCTATAAGGACCTAAGGGTGTACCATGTTTTCTGATCATGCAAGTGTTTGGTGTATGCCCATGCTTCTTATAGTAAGTGCATAAGGAATGATGCATATATATCCTAGATTTGTTGTTATTAACATTAGGTGCATGGATACTTTGTTTTTGAAAGTTTATCTTTGTTGAGACATTTTATTTCTTAGAAACTTGGCTGTTAGAATAGCCAAGACCTCTTTGGTCTATAGAATGACTCTGAACCTTGATAATTTTGTCTAGTTTTTTGCTACTCTTGTTTATTTTGTTAAGTTCAAGACTTATTGCTGAAACTTTCTTTTCAAGAGTAATGTAGTTTTGACATGAAGAAGATGATGGTTTATTTTTGAATACTTCTAACTCATTTTTTTCTTTTAAAAATAGTTTGGTGAGTTTGACGTATTCATCATGTAAATCATTAAATGCAATTTGCATTTCGGAAGAAGAAAATATTTTAGATTCATGTACCTCTTCATCATCAGAATGATGAGATGCCATGAGAGAGAGAGAGATGTGCTTGTTCTTCATTTTCTGGTTCAGAGGTGGAACTAGTATCATTATCTTCCCAAGTTGTGTGAGCTCTTCGTCTAGTCTTCATTTCATTTTTACCCTCGAAGGCATTCCTCTTCAGATTTGGACAATCCATTTTCATATGACCAGGCTTGTCACATTAATATCATGTGAAGTTTTGGTTTGAAGTGGAAGCGTCATTATTCTTGGTAAATTTCTTCATTTGTCCAGTTTAGTGTCTTTGTTCCTTTTAAGGAACTTGCTGAACTTCTTTACAAACAAACTCATATCTACCATCTCTTCTTTTTCAGATTCATCTCCTAATGAATCATATCTATCCACTTTTGCCTTGAGAGAGATATTTTTCTTCTTCTTTTCTTGCTCTTCATGTTGTTCAAGCTGGTTGAGTTCTAATTCATGTTCCTGCAATTTTCCAAATAAAGTAGCAATGGACATTTTTGATAAACTTTTCTTTTCAGAAATGGCTATAACTTTTGGTTGCCATATTCTAGTAAGGGATCTTAGAACTTTTAAGTTCAAGTCAATTTGATAAAGTTTTTCCAAGTGCAATGAGATGATTTGTAAGAAGAGTAAATCTCTTTTTTAAATCAAGTATTTTCTCTTCAAGCTTCATACGAAACATTTCGTATTCCTGGGAAAGTGTATATAGTCTCGACCTTTTTACCTCCCCAGTTCCTTCGTGTGTACTCTCTAGAGTATCCCACATTTCTTTAGCAGATTTGCAGTTTGATACTCTAAAAAAAATCATCAATACCGAGTGCAGAAGTGAGGATATTCTTTGCTTTTAGATCATATTGCACTTTCTTCTTGTCTTCATCATTCCATGAGGATTTCGGCTTCACTTACCTCATATTGTTGATAACTGAGAAGGGTTCATAGGGTCCTTCCTCAATTGCTTTCCAAATGTCTAGATCTTGAGACTCTATGAAGATTCTCATTCTGATCTTCCAGATATCGTAGCATTCTCCATCAAATCTTGGAGGGTGATTGATGTTGGAACCTTCTCCTAGAAATGATCTTGCGGTTATCTTCGAAATAGGAATTTTTTAGAATAAATTACTCAAAAAAGCTTTGGTGCCAATTGTAAGACTAGGATGGCAACTAAGAGGGGGTGAATTAGTTGTTTAAAACTATGATTGATTTTTCTGCACAATTCAAGAATTAATAGCAGCGGAAAATAATATGATGAAATAATCAAGTAAATGTAAGGAGATAAAAGAGAAGAGAGTACAATGGCAATGGATTGCCTTTACAAGATTTTGAAGTTATAAACTCTTGCAATCCAATAACTCAATGTTTAATTTAGTACTAATGCTCACAAGGTTCGAATAACTTGCAATAACACTTAAGGCAACTTTGAAAATCAAGTTCTGAAAGTTATGAACAAGTTGCACCAAGTGTCGAACAAGTATTTCAAAAATTGTAGTTTTAGTGAGTGATTTCAATCTAAGTTATGTTATGAAATTGTGTGTCTTTGAATTGAGTTCCAAAGCCTTTATATAGACTTTCCAATCAACCAGAATACCTCTATGAAAAGGTAGGATTCGTTTGGAATGAAATCATTTCGTTTGGGTTGAAAGCTGTACGATTTGAATCTAAAAATTGATGTAACAACTCTCAGTTATCGATTGCTTAATCGATGTAATCGATTACCCAACAAGTCTGTCCAACTGAGAAATTAATTTTCACAACCATTAATCAATTACTCAAATGGTGTAATCGATTACCCAACAAGTCTGTCCAACTGAGAAATTAATTTTCACAACCATTAATCAATTACTCAAATGGTGTAATCGATTACCCTGATCATTTTTTATTAGATAACTCGTTTCTCACTCATGTAACCTGTTACTTAGTTGTGGTAACCTGTTACTTAGTCACAGTAACCTGTTACTTAGTCACGTAACCTGTTACTTAGATCTAGTAACCTGTTAGACAATATTTTGAAAATTGTTTTCATTTTTACTCGTGTTTATCGATTTTCTTTTAAAATACTTTTTGAGCATTATTACTAAGCATATAGATTAGAGTATACGGATAGAAGTACCTAAAGACTAAGCGTATAGATGGCAACTAATAGGGAGTGAATTAGTTGTTTAAAACTATGACTGATTTTTCTGCACAATTCAAGAGTTAATAGCAGCGAAAAATAAAATGCCGAAATAATCAAGTAAATGTAAGGAGATAAGGGAAAAAAGAGTAGAAAGATGTTTTTATACTGGTACACCTTCTTGTCCACCGAAGACTACGTCTAGTACTCTTGTAGCACAAGTGATTTCTTCACTTGATATTAAGAGTAGTAATTACAATTTCTCATCCCGAGATTCCCTTGTACCTTACTCACTCTCTAAAACCTATATCACTCTTTAGAAAACACACTTTCCAAGTGACTTTATCCCCTTTCTTATCACACCCTATGAAATAAAGTAATTCACAACTTTGAATAAAGAATTTGTTTAACAATGGCAATGGATTGCCTTTACAAGATTTTGAAGTTATAAACTATTGCAATCCAATAACTCAACGTATACTTTATTACTAATCCTCACAAGGTTTGAATGACTTGCAATAAAACTTAAGGCAACTTTGCAAATCAAGTTCTGAAAGTTATGAACAAGTTGCAGCAAGTGTAGAACAAGTATTTCAGAAAATTGTAGTTTTAGTGAGTGATTTCAATCTGAGCTATGTTATGAAATTGTGTGTCTTTGAAATGAGTTCCAAAGCCTTTATATAGACTTTCCGATCAACCAGAATACCTCTATGAAAAGGTAGGATTCGTTTGGAATGAAATCATTTCGTTTGGGTTGAAAGCTGTATGTTTTTGAATATGAAAATTGATGTAACAACTCTCATTAATCAATTGCTTAATCGATGTAAACGATTACCCAACAAGTTTGTCCAACTGAGAAATTAATTTCACAAGCATTAATCGATTAATCAAATGGTGTAATCGATTACCCAACTGTTCTGTCCAATTGGGTAATTATTTACCATGTTGTGTAATCGGTTACCCACATGGTGTAATCGATTACCCTGATCATGTTTTTTGTTAGATAACTTGTTTCTCACTCATGTAACTTATTACTTAGTTGTGGTAACCTGTTACTTAGTCATAGTAACCTGTTACTTCGATCTAGTAACCTGTTAGACAATATTTTGAAAATTGTTTTCATTTTTACTCGTGTTTATCAATTTTATTTTAAAATACTTTTTGAGCATTATTACTAAGCGTATAGATTAGAGTATAAGGATAGAAGTACCTAAAGACTTATATTTTAATTTCTTGAAGATTTGTCTTCTTAAGTATTCTTCCTTTTCTTCTTTTATATGATGTTGATGTCTTCATCAAAACCTTGACAAGGTAGGAGCCATATCTTATTGATAGTTACTTGACCCGAGTAACAGGTTATCAGATCTGGGTAATATGTTACCTGAACTGTGTGACAGTTGGTAATAGGTTACTGGATCTACGTAATCAATTACCTAACTAGAAAACAATTACAGAGCATAACTGACATTGAGTAACTGATTAATGCCTTGTATTAATTGATTATCACAAAGGACAATAACCTTTGGCAATCGATTACATTGTCGTGACAATTGATTATCTATAGTTGTTGGAAACCAGATTTTACAATTTAAATGAATAGTTTTCATCCGAAGATAATGGGTTTCATTCCAATCGTGTCTCATCTTCATGGAAGGTTACTTTGGCTGATTGGAAGCCTATTTAAATGCATTGATATATTCAATTAATAACACAAATGATACACGCAATTTTCAGATCTTAGTAAATAATTCTGCACTCTTTTGCAACTTTGTTTCCAAACTTTCAGATTTTCTGCAGTTGCTATAAGTGCTATGTTCTAAAGTTTCAAACACTGAAGAACATTGTTTACTAAGTGTATATTGTTAGAAAAAGGATTGCAAGTTATAGCATTATAAAAACTTGTAAAGGCAATCCTGCCCTTGATATATTTTTCAACTTGTTGTTAACTTTTCATCACAAGGGTGTGATGAGAAGGGAAAATTGTTCACTTGGAAATGTTGTTTTCCAAGAGTAGATAGTTGTGAGTGTGTAAGGTACAAGGGTTACAGGGAGAGACTTTGTAATTGCAACTCAAATTATCTAGTGGAAAAATCTCTTGTGTGACAAGAGTACTGCATGTAACCTTCGGTGGACAAGAAGGTGAACAAGTATAAAATTCTCTGTGTACTCTTTTTATTCTACTAATTATATGTATTCACTTTTGGTCTTTAACTTGGTTGATTTCTGCATCATCTTTCTGCTGCGCAAGCACTTTAATATAACAAGCAGAATAACCGGTAATTTCTCCAAACAAGTGATTCACCCCCCCCCCCCTCTTAGTTCTCATTTAATACTTACAAAAAGCACTGTGTAAATTTTTTGTTCTAGTAAATAGCATATTTTATTGTCTCTCTTTTGCTGTTAACTTTTTTCGATTCGGTGTTTTTTTTGCAAATATTTTCCTTTCCTCGACAATTTTAATAATCGTTATGTTATACTATTAGAGGAATTTTCGTGTTAGGTGGATATATATAATCTCAATTTTTAGAATGGAATTAGGGAGTGGATGGTGTTGTATGCTCCAACACATCTGGTTAACTCTATGTAAAGGAAAACAAACATTTAAAGGGGTACATATTTTATTTGTCATTTTATTTTTATATCTATTTTGTAATTAGAATATTGATCAAAGAAGGATGAGGCTATTGATGCAACACTAATTTGTGTCTTTAGACGTATTATTTGGAAAATTATATTGCCTAAACTTATCACATTTGCCTTTGTGCAAAGATTGAAGTATGTAATGTAACTTTGCAGAGTGGCACATACTCATATTGCACTGACAATGTAGTATACATGACTTTTAAGGCAATGGTACATACCATGACACACAACAACAATTTTGAGGGAAAATGACAATTTTGAATTATAAATTTGTTAGTTTGGAGATGATATATGTAAAACGTTGAAGGGTATAACACAAAGCCTTAGTGATTAGCCTCAATATATTGTATACAGTAACCCTAACTTGTAACAAAATGATGAAAAATAAAATAAAAAACAAGTATAGAAAATATTCCATCCATCACAACATGCTAAGCGAAAAGAAAATGAGGTAAATCAGAACATGAAGTTTGACTTTCATAAAATTACAATTTTAATATAATTATAGGTCCAACTTCAACATATGCAATTGTGTTTCTGAAAGAAAAGAAAAAAGTAATTTTATCATTTCACCAATTTTACCAAACATGATAGCTTCACACGAAGAGAGCATATTTGTTCAAAACTAATTTGGAAAACTACTAAAACACCACATAGACTTAGATCCAAGTGTACTTTATTACCTAAACTTCGCAAATTAAAAGTGCAAAAAATATACTAAACTTTGGCTCAGGTGCATATTGGTCCATAGTTATGAAAATGATAAAAAAATATGACAGAAAATGACATACCAAAGCCGAACATTGAAGGATACTTTGGTATTTCATTGATTTATCACCTATGCTTCCAAATTCCATGTTGTTTAATGGTTTACAAATGGGAAAGCTGTTAGGTATCAGTGGTCTAGACACACCTAGAAGGGGGGTTGAATAGGTGTAGCGGTTATCAATTACCGCTTCTCGCATCAAAAACCCGATTCTGGAAAATAGCCCATGTAATCGATTAAACAGTGGACTTAATCGATTAAACAGTGGACTTATTCTGGAAAATAGCCCATGTAATCGATTAAACGTTGATAGATTGGCTTCTTGCACAGCAAATTACCAACAAACAAGCAGAGATACAACAGATATTTTTATGCACAATTAACAAGGATATGGAACAGTAGTAGTATGCAAAATATCAGCTTAATACACGAATTAAAACATCTTGAATTATAAAAGAGATTAAGAGAGAACAACTTGCACAATAGGATTTTTATCATGGTTCACTTGCGGGTCCACTTGCCTCCCCTTCTGATCTTGGGAGATTTTCCTCTTCACTATAGAACATAATGTATCATTACATACATCAATTCAATTACAAGACTCGAACGCTCCTTTCTTGGAACCCAAAGAACTTCGTCATACTTGGTTTGACCTTTCCTAAAACCGCCTCCCAAGAAAACCTTTCTTACCGCGATTCGGCCCCAGCCAAGGTATCGCTCTTTATCCCAAGACCTCCAAGTCTTTGTGAAGAACACCTTACCTAACCGCAGGTAGGATTTTCCTAATCCTTGAATTACAACGCTTTGAGTTATGAATGAGTACTTAATACTCGGATTTTACAATAAAGATCAAAGACTAAAACCTAATGTACAAACCCACACTCAAGTAACACAAGCCATCATGAATGTATGCGAGTTAATACAAAATACAGATTTCACGAACATGTAAGAAAGTATGAATGAGATTCAGCATATTAAAACTACTTGCAATACATCATGACTAATATCAACTAAGCATGTTAATCTCTCTTTCTCACACATGCATCTCTCTTCTGTCTATAATGCAGTAAATCACGGAAACAATATGATCTCTAATAGTTTCTAACAATGATTTTACAATACTACATGTTTCTGCACTTTAACACTATTTATACAAAACGGATTTGGCTCCACGAACTGTTATTTTCAGTTACGCAGTTAAAACATAAAACAGACACGTTAATCGATTAAGACTCCACGTTAATCGATTAACTAGCATATTTTAATACATGATTAAACGTTAAACTACTTATATGTTATGTTTGACACCTATACATGTTTTAGCAATTATGTTATGCCTAATATGCACATATAACATGTATGATTAATGCACGAACACATAATAAACTAGATGATATGCCTCATGAATATGATATGTCAATATTAATGGCTTGTGAGACTTGCATCTAGGTTTACCTAACCTAGACTCACTAACTAAGGCACACATCCCAGACTACTTAGAAATATAACTCTAATGTTATAATCTAGTCTAGATATGACCCTTGAGTTCTAGGCATGTTGATTGTTGAGTTATCTTCAAGCTTTTACTAACTCCTTGTCTTCATCAAAATATCGGCAAAACATTGCTAGTGCAATCCTTGTTGCACTTTCAAAAGCGAGAGTTTCTTCTTGTTTCACAGTGAATTAAAATTTATTATAACATATCTTCAATAATCAATTTCAAATGAAAACAAAAAGAAGTTGGTTTAGTGATATAATCATCAAATATTGTAAAGACAAAAATTTATTGTTCAATATCTTGTAGCAATACTTGTAGGAAAGAAATTCATGCACCTTTGAGAATATTGGATGTAGTAGGACCTTATGTCATTACACCAATTCATTATCTTTGTATTAGTATTCATGTTTAAGTGTGAAGGCATAAGGTAATTTAAATAGGCTAACCTAAATAAAATTTGACATCCATATAACCATTAACATAAATGGATAGTTCATGGGCAGGAAATGTATAGTTGATCAACAATTTTATAATATTTTTATACCCACAAACAACATTTTACTCTAATCAAATTTTTACTATCGAGGTGTCGGTTTAGTGGTGTAAGATTCCAATAGATCTATATATATTTTACGAGGCCAAAGGTCAAGGGTTAGACTTATCTAAACAATAGTTTTTGGAAGAATTAGCCAGAGACCTCGAACGAGATTAGTTCTTTACTCAAATAATGAAATTTATGATGCATTTTGAAGCCTTTTAATTTTTAAGGGTTAATTTCCACATAATGATAAGTTTATGGGGTTTTTCTCAATTATTCTCTAATTTATAAAACAAATTCCCCCTTGAAAATATAAGAATAATATGTATACATAGATAAGATTTATTCTATATCTTCTTTAAAAATATTTGGAATATTATACTACAAATAGGAAAGTAAAATTACTTTATTTGTTTAGATATAAATAAAACCTTATTTTAATATTCTAAAATGAATATTTTCAACTATAAACAAATACATTACATTCAATGAGTAAGCTATATTTCTTATTAAAATATAATATTAAAGAAATCATTCTATGATTGTTTTGAATAAAACCTATGAGTCTATCTTATCTAGTGCTGAATTAGACAATATAATATAAAAATTATGAATATTATAGTATAAAACTTCATAACTAATTCTATAATATCGATAAAGGACAAATAGTTCAATTTAAATAAGAAATGACTTAGTTTAATAAGTGTTTAAATATTTCTCTAGTTCATAGGAATTTGTAGTTAGTGAATTGATGGCTTGAAGTCAGAAAAGACTATGACAAGAGTAGCATGCAAAGCTTTGTAAATGTTGAAGAAATATTTTATATAAGTATATATATTTGATCTAATTGAGGGAGTTTCTAAATTAGTTAAGAAATTAAAAATACCGCAAAGACTAGTTGCAATTGTTCGAAAGTGCATGTATTCGTCTTTATTACATCTTGAGTACAATCCAACCTCTTAGTAAGTGTCTAAGAAGTATAGATTAATGTTAATACATTCCACAGGTTCATTGGAATTATCTAAATTCACTCAAGCCAACTAGAATACAAATTCTTATTCCAATAATATTAGCCGAAGTTGCTACTTCTTAGCCTGTCCAAAACTTTTTCGTTAAAACATCTTTTTGAGTGGATGTGATTAATTCAAATCATGTAAACAACCTATTCTTTTGTGAGAATAAAGTTGCGTAAATCTATCTTCCACAAACCCACTAGATTAGAGTCTCATACACTTGACCCCCATTTTTTCCTTCATTCCCTATGGTACACGCCACTCTTTCCAGGAAATATTGATCCTATGTAAATCATGGAAGAAAAAATATGTTCGTATTTTAAGAAAATAAACTATAGTATACTATTTTGAGGTACCCAACAATTGAATCCTTATAATAAGTAAAAAATATCAAACACTTACCAAACAAACGAACTTAAAGAAATCAATAAATTATGACAACCATGTTAAATTTCATCTCAATATTTCTTAATCTTAACGATAGCCTAGATTTTGACTATGTGAAGCTCTTTTCAATTTTGGCATATGTGCACATTCATATGGTTAAAAACTATAAATCCTTGAATTTGTTATTTTATATCCAAACAATATCAACACATAGTTTAATTTTAGCTTAACTGAAGAAAATGATTGAACCAAATTAAGTGCTTTTCAAAACGTCTCGCAAAATTTAGGCATTTGTCTCGTAGATATCTATTATAAATTGAAACATAAAACACATGTACCCCATTCAAGAAATAAATTCAAAAACTAGCACTACAAGAAAAGTTCCTATTAGCCACACTTAATCAGCCACATTAAATAACTTGTATCAAAATTAATGTATAATATAAGCCCATAAATTTATTACTCTAATTGGGCTTCTGGTAAAAAAGGCAACAAAAAAGCCTTTTTTCTTTCTCCTCCCTCTTTTCTTCATACCTTTCTCCTTCCTAATTAACTTCTTCTCTTCTCTTTTCCATAAATCACTTATTCTTCTCTTCTCTTTTCCACAAATCACTTATTCTTCTATTCTCTTTCCCAGAAATCACTTCTTCACTTCATCACTATCCAGAAATCAATTCATTCCAAACTTTTTCATTGATCGGTAAGAAATCATTTCATCTCCTTTTTTAATTGTATAATTTTGTTTCAAATCACTTCATCAACTCTAATCCCTAATTTTGAGCTTCTCAAATCCCTAATTTTGTGCTTCTCTAATCCCTAATATTATTAGTTATAGAAATCTGAGAAATTATAGTTTTAATTATATCTATGCATGTATTGATGTTTTGCTTCTTGTGATTTTGAATTTCAGAACCTTAACTTCAACGGAGAATATGAACTCGTGCTTCGCTTAATTTAGCGTTATTCAGGTTAGCGTTTTCACAATATATATGACAATATATATGCTTATCACTTTCACAATATATATGCTCATCACTTTCACTGAGAAGCTTCAATGTTGGTCACTGCTTTCTTTACATTAGTTCACTTGTGTTGTCTTAGTGTTGGCAATTTGGCATAGATTACCAGACTCCAGAAAGAATAATAGGAGCAGGGTGATCATTCACATTTTTTGAAATGGTGTTTCTAAATATTGATGTATATGAATGAGCTTTACTTTTTCTTGATTAGTCAGATATTGTTGTTGCCAATTATGCACTTCCACAGTTTTGTTGGTAGTAATAGCAGAGACATAATTGACTCGCAATATTCACTTCTCAACATAGATATGGAATTTTGGTCCAACATTTTATTTGTTATTGGCCATTTAGAAGTTGATAGAGTTATTTTCCTTTAGAAGTAATATTATATTGTTCTAGCTGAGAACATTCATAGTAATTAAAGAGTGACTACTTCTCATAATGTGAGTTTTAATTTCTTCATATGCAAAATTTGAATTCGAGTTTATCTGTTTAATGAATGATAAATTTTCATGAAAGGTAAATTTCTCAAAAACTCCTATGCTAGTCGTTGAACATTTCAACCTTATTATGTAACTTCTTTAAAAGCCACTTTTCAGTCATCAAGAATATTTATGCATAAATCATCACTCTTACCTTTTTCTAATATAATCTTTGCTAATGTTACTTTTTGTTTTGTTCATAAAAAGTTTAGAAAGAAGGAAGAGGCTCTATATAAAGGGAAAGATTATATATCTTTAAAATATGAACTGAAATTATGTTATTGTCATATAGAAAGGGAAAATTGACTACCTTTGCTAATTATAATATTACTATATGTCCTCTTTTTCACTCAAAGATCCTCACTTAATACATCTTTATTGTTATAAAGCATCTATATTTTACTGCTTCAAAGTTGATAAAGAGATAAAGGTGGGGAAAAGTTACATTTTGTTTGGTAAATTAAAGGTTTAAGTTACAGTTTGAAACGATTATGATGTGTTAGTTAATTGGCAGAGATAAGTTTGGGTTATCAGTTTATAGAAAAGAATCAAACCTACTAGATATTGGTCCAAAGGTTAAGCAGCTGAAATGTTTGACTATGTGTGCATGTAGATATTTCCTTGGTGGTGGGTAAAGAAACTAAGAAATATTTCAGATTTTTCTTCCTTCAACTTTTCACGATTATTCTCAAAAGCTGGAATAAGTCCTTATCCCACTCTCCTTAAAAGCACTTGGGTACCTTTTTTTCACCTTTTAATTTTTTTATTGACAAATAAGTTAAATGATTCTTCAATACAATTAGTTTTAATGAATTGTTGATTGAGGCTTATAAGTTTGGTATGTCAAAAACAGATTCACACAGTTATGATGGATAAGAGTTGGATTGAGAAACCAATTAGATCAAAGGAGTTCTTGGATGGGGTGGTGCAATTTTTGGATTTCGCCTTTTCAAATGTACCTATAAATGATCAAATTCCATGTCCTTGTATTACATGTGGATTTCTTAAAATGGGTAATAGAATTGAAGTGTTTAGTCATCTACTACAAAAAGGGTTTCCTAGAAAGTACACATTTTGGTACATGCATGGGGAAAAGCATGTGCAAGATAATGTTGAAACTACAACCCAACCACAAGAAGAGTTGGTTACACAATATCCAATGCAAGATATGTTAGATGATGTAAGCTATGAAAAGATTCATGCATGTCCGAACAATTGCATGTTATATTGGGGTTCATTGGAAGACAAGAAGAGAGATAATTGTAAGATTTGCAATGCATCTAGGTGGAAATCTAATGGAAATATTAGTGGTGCAAATGATATAGTGGTTGGCCAAAATAAAAAATATATACCAGCAAAGGTCTTACGGTACTTCCCACTTATACCAAGATTGCAAAGACTATACATGTGTTCTAAAACTGCAGAGCTTTTGAAATGGCATGGAAGGAGTTTGACAAAATGTATCCGGACTTTGCTTTAGATTCTCGTAATATACGGCTTGCATTAGCTACAGATGGTTTCAATCCATTTGGAACTTTAAGTTCTAATAATAGCATTTGGCCTGTGATGTTGTATGCTTACAATTATCCTCCATGGTACTGTATGAAGCAAACTTCTCTCATAATGTCGATGATAATTCCTGGTCCTAAGATGCCTGGCAATAGTATTGATGTTTACTTGCAGCCCCTAGTTTCAGAGTTACAAAAATTGTGGAAAGGAGTGGAAGCTTATGATTCCTCTACAAAAGAATCATTTCAAATGCGTGCATCATTGTTTTGTACTATTAGTGACTTCCCAGGTCTAGACAACTTATCTGGATGGAACACTCATACATCACTTGCTTGTCCATCATGTAATTTTGATACAGAGTCTAAATGGCTAAAGTTTGGCGGAAAATATTGCTTCATGGGACATCGTCGATATTTACCACTAGATCATAATTGAAACTCTTCAGGAGAAATTGAAACTCGAAAAATGCAAGCAATTCAGGTTTGGCATTTGGAAAAAACTAAAAAAGTTATTGTGGAACTCAATGGTTATGGACAAGGCAATGACAATGGCTCAAACTTACTTGTGAGGTTTCTTGGTAAACTAGCTCAAAACTCAACAATTTGTCCTATTTATGTTAAAAGATGGGATTGGATGTCAAAGGATAATAGATACCAACAATGGAAATATATTGAGGTAATTATTTAAAAAATTTGCAATTTTAATAATTTTTTCCTATTGTCATTGAAAATTGACTAGCGTATTTAATAATGTGTGAAGGAAAATTTTGAGTTTGATTATGTTGCTGGAGTCAAATGGGCTATGAGTACTCTAGGTGAAAGATGGAGGGCCTATAAATATAGGTTAAGGTGTAAGTATTTCTATCCTAATAAAAGTAAGGAAGACATACTTGCTAATCCTCCTCCAGGTTTAGATTGTGCTGATTGGACTGCATTTGTGCATCATTATAAGGAGGATAAGATGAAGGTAAACATTATGTTGTGAAGTATTTAATTTCTCCAAGACTTGTATTTTTTTAATATAATGACTACAATGTTTGGCAATTGTAGAAACAAAGTTTGGCGAACACTAGAAGTCGCAAAAATCTTAAAGTTTCCCATGCTGGTGGTAGTATGAGCAATGCAAGGAGAGGTCGTCAAATGGTAAGTTGTCCTAGGTAATTGTATTATTGTAAAGAATGAAGTTTTGTGAATGTAAAAACTTATGTTTCATTGGTTGTGTTAGGAGCTAAAATTGCAAAGACCTGTATGTCGTGGTGAGGTTGTTTTGTCAACTTTATTGAAGAAGGATGGAAGCTATGTAAGCGAAGAAGGAAAAACTCTAGCTGTAAGTAATTTAAAGTCTTTTCATACATGATGTGTTACATATGTCCTAAAAAGTGTATCATTTTTAGAACCATTTCCTAAGTTGTGAAATGGATAATGGTATGCAGTTAGTTAGGTAGGCAAACGCATAATATCATTTTGTCCTTTCTGATTCTATTGATGCAATTTTCCATTATAGGTTACTGCCATGCAATTTGCATTTTGCCACTATATAAATTATTAATTTCTTGTTATTTAATAGGATAAAATATCAGAGCATTTACCTCAAGATCAAGAAAATGTCACTACTTCAGGTGTTTCATCAAAGGTATTTGCTCATCCTAATGATGCAATTGGAAAAGCATATGGAGCTGAACATTCAGGTCGAGTGCATGGTTTGGGCACTGGTATTTGTCCCTCCAGTGTTTTTGGAACGTCTAGACATTTTACTGGTTTTTTGAATTCTAGTGGCTCTAGTCAACATGTTGAAGACTTGAAGAAATATGTACAAACTTTAGAAGTAAAACTATCAGGGTATGAAGAGACCAAGGAGCAACTTGCACATACTCAGAATCGTTTGGCTACTCTTGAGAAGTTTCTAGTCGAAAAATTTGGTAGTGAGTTAACCACTTTCGCTCGTGATGTTCCACCATCTTAGATATGGTTTCTTAAAATTCATGAACTTATATGATCATAACATTTTGCATTTTGTGTTTATCAGCATTTTTGAATGTTAAACATTTGGTAATTGTATAAGATTCAATTTTATTATTATTAGCTAGCAAATATTTAATTTTATTATAAATTTACCATTATATTATTGAAAATAAAGATTGTGAGACAATGACACATTGGGATCATGAGATGAGTATGTACGAAAGTAACTTTAAATAAATTTAATTAGCCACGGATGTATTGTGGAAAAATAAGCAACTTAGCCACGGTTGTGGTGTGGCAAAATCAGAAACTTAGCCACGGTTCGACTGTAGCTGAATTAAACAGACTGTGGCTAAATAGATGTTACCACATTTCACAGAAGTGTAGCGAAATAACATAATGACCGTGGCTAATTTTTAGCAACACCATTCCTTGCCACAACGACATTAAGTGTGGCCACTCAATCTAGCTACGGTTTTTCCCCACTTTAGCCACGGTTTCAATCGTGGCTAACAGGAAGTTTTATTGTAGTGTAGAAACATGGCCTCAAAATCAAGAAGCTTCATTGTTCATGTATCTTTGATGGTAGCTCTCCTTGCAACTAACATTATTTTAGCAGATGACAATGTTCCTATTCCAGATGACAAGTCCCAATTGAATAGTTAGTACCATAAATATGTGAAACCCTTATCTCAAAGAAAGAATACCCTACACCTAGCACTAGTTGTTGCAGAAAGTGCAACTACGGTTATCAAGGTCCTGCAAGATGGTAGTGGGAATTTTAAGACTATCAATGAAGCCATTAAGAGTATTCCTAAAGGAAATACTAAACGTGTGATTGTGTACAATGGAGATGGAACTTATAATGATAAAATAAGGATTGAGAGGGAAAAACCTTTTATCACGTTGTATGGTGCTCTAGGGAAGATGTCAACCTTGACCTATGGGGGCACTGCTCTCAAATATGGCACTCTTGATAGTTCTACATTAATTGTTGAATCGGATTACTTTGTGGCTTCAAATATCATAATCTCGGTTTGTATACTGTCATTTACCTTGAAAGAACATTACTTAAAGTAAAAAGACATATACTTTTTATTAGGACTTTTGCAATTTTATGTCATTATTGATTTTTGGATTATGAATTTGATGTTATAGAATTCTGCACCAAGACAAAGCAACATTCTATAAAGTTACACTACTAGGATTCCAAGACACATTTACAAAGATTGCTTGATTCAAGGCACTGTTGATTTTGTTTTCGGAAATGGAAATACACTATGTTTGGTTAATATAATTGCCTTACCTACAATATTTCTATATCTTTATATATAAAGTGTACAAATAAGTGTTCTAAATTGCATATACAATTACATTATGTTTACTGCAATTGTGGAGACTCCCAAGACCACAAGATTGTGGTCACATGCATTTTAAAACATTGGGTCGAATAAATTTGTGATATACTAAATTAAAAGATGAACGTGGTTGATGCAAGTATTGAGATTCAATTTTATGATGTAGAACACTGAATTAGGAGTTCTTGGAGATGAAGGTATGTATGTACTAACGGCACATGCAAGAGATAAGAACACAGATGATACTGGCTACTCATTTGTCCATTGTGATGTAACTGGGATTGGGAATGGGACTCTCCTTGGAAGAGTGTGGATGTCTAAATCAAAAGTGGTCTTTGATTATTCCAATTTAGGCGTTGTTGTGAATAAAGCAGCATGGAGTAACAACTTTCACCCAGAATATGATCTGTAATTCTCTATCTCCATTCTTAAACATGCTTACAACTCTGCATTTTATAGGTTTTCAAACTGAAAATTAGCTCCATGAGTGATAAGTGAATGTGCATGGCTAAGTATACGTGTTTTAAAGGTGGTTGCGGTTTCGGAGTGTTTATCACAATTCGGAAAAAACGGTCGCCTTTGCAATGCCATTGTAGACATTAACAAAACCACAACGTTGCACCCACAATTCCAGTTGCAGAGTGCAATTTAAAACACAAGTAAATGGAATACTATATAATATTACTAATAAATTAAATTCATCCTTAACTAGATTTTCTCCATATTAGCCTATTTCATTCAATATTTTCTACTACACATGACATAAATCAACCTACAAGAATAACATGGCTATTATGTGACATTTCCAATAGAAATCTATATTTTTTAGAGTACAAGAATAAGGGACCTGGTGCAAATCTAAAAGGGTGTTACAAGTACACAAAACAACTTAATACTCTAGAGGCAAAACCTTTTATAACACTTAACTATATTCAAGGTTCAAAATGGCTACTTCCTCCTCCAAATCCTAGAGTGTGATAAATTACCACATTTTTTGAAAAGTGAAAAATGATAAAAGCTTAGGATTCTAGGTAAATTTTATATTCTTGTGAGAAAAACTTTCTACATTTATAAAACGAAACAAATAAGTAAAAAGAGCACTATGTAAATTCTTTGTTCTAGTAAATTGCATGTTTTATTGTCTCTCTTTTGTTGTAAACTTTTTTCAATTTGATGTTTTTTCGCAAAAGATTATCCTTTGCTCGACAATTTTAATTATCGTTATGTTATACTATTAGAGGAAAAATCACGTTAGGTGGATATCATATAATCTCAATTTTTGGAATGGAATTAGGGAGTGGTTGGTGTTGTATGCTCCAACAAATGTGGCTACCTTTATGTAAGGGAAAATAAACATTTAAAGGTGTATATATTTTGTTTGCATTTTATTTTATATCTATTGTGTAAATAGAATGTTGATCAAAGAAGGACGAGGCTATTGATGCAACACTAGTTTGTTGCTTTGGACGTATTATTTGGAAAATTATATTGCCTAAACTATCCATTTGCCTTTGTGCAAAGTTTGAAGTATATAATGTAATTTTGTTGAGTGGCACATACTCCTATTGCACTGACAATGTGGTAGATATGAATTTTAAGGCCATGGTACATACCATAACACACAACAACAATTTTGAGGGAAAATGATAATTTTGCATTATAACTTTGTCAGTTTAGAGATGATATACTTAAAACGTTGAAGGGTATAACATAAAGCCTAAGTGAGTAGCCACAATATATTTTATACAATAACCCTAACATGCAGCAAAATGATGAAAAATAAAAAAATATAAAACACAAGTATAGAAAATATTATATCGATCACAACATGCTAAGCAAAAAGAAAATGGGGTAAATTAGAAGATAATGTTTGACTTTCATAAAATTACAATTTTAACATAATTACCAGCCCAACTTCAACATATGCAATTGTGTTTCTGAAAGAAAAGACAGAAACAATTTTATCATTTCACCAATTCTACCAAACATGATAGCTTCACACGAAGAGAGCATTTTTGTTCAAAACTAATTTAGAAAAGTACCAAAACACCACATAAACTTAGATCCAAGTATACTTTATTTCCTAAACTTCACCAAAGTGCAAAAAATATCCTAAACTTTGGTTCAGGTGCAAATTGGTCCATAGTTATGAAAATGTTAGAAAATATGACAGAAAATGACATACCAAAGCCAAACATTGAAGGATACTTTGGTATTTAGATTGCTTTATCACCTATGCTTCTAAATTCCATCTTGTTTAATGGTTTAGAAAGGGGAAAGCGGGGGTTTCTTCTTGTTTCATAATGAGTTAAAATTTATTAAAACATATCTTCAGTAATCAATTTAAAATGAAAACTAAAAGAAGTTGGTTTAGTGATATAATCATCAAATATTGTAAACACAAAAAGTTATTGCTCAATATGTCGTACCAATACTTGTTGGAAAGAAATTTATGCACCTTTGAGAATATTGGATGTAGTAGGACCTTATGTCATTACATCAATTCATTATTGTTGTATTAGCAATCATGTTTAAGTGTGAAGGCATACGGTAATTTAAATAGGTTGACCTAAATAAAATTTGACATCCATATGTTCATGGGAAGGAAATTTATAGTTGAGAAACAGTTTTATAATATTTTTTATACCCACAAACAACATTTTACTCTAATCAAAATTTTACCATCGAGGTGTTAGTTTAGTGGTGTAAGATCTCAATAGATCTATATGCATTTACTAGGCCAAAGGTCAAGGGTTAGACTTATCTGAACAACAGTTTTTGGAAGAGGCAGCCACAGACTGCAAACGAGATTAGTTCTTTATTCACATAATAAAATTTATGATGCATTTTGAAGCCTTTTAATTTTTAAGGGTTAATTTCCAAATAATGATAAGCTTATGGAGTTTTTATGAACTATTCTCTAATTTATAAAACGGACACCCTCTGTGGGTCCTAAGATTCCCAATTCCCCCTTGAAAATATAAGAATAATATGTATATATTGATATGATTTATTGTATATCTTCTTTGAAAATATTTGGAATATACTACTATAAATAGGAAAGAAAAAATTACATTATTTGTTTAGATATAAATAAAACCTTATTTTAATATTCTAAAATGAATATTTTCAACTATAAACAAATACATTACTTTCAATGAGTGAGCGATATTTCTTTTTAAATAAAATATTATAGAAAAAATTCTATTTTATATGATTGTTTTGAATGAAAACTATCAGTCTATCTTAACTAGATTTGAATAAGACAATATAATATAAATATTATGAATATTATATTATAAAACTCAATAACTGATTGTATAATATCGATAGAGGACAAATAGTACAACTTAAATAAGAAATGAATTAGTTTAGTTAGTGTTTAGATATTTCTCTAGTTCATAGGAATTTGTAGTTAGTGAATAAATGGCTTGAAGTCAGAAAAGACCGTGACAAGAGTACCATGCAAAGCTTTGTAAATGTTGAAGATATATTTTATATAAGTATATATATCTGATCTAATTGAGAGAGTTTCTAAATTAGTTAACAAATTCAAAATCTTGCAAAGACTAGTTGCAATTGTTAGAAAGTGCATGTATTCGTCTCTATTACACCTTGAGTATAATCCAACCTCTTAGTAAGTGTCCAAGAAGTATAGATTAATGTTAATACATTCCGTAGGTTCATTAGCATGATCTAAATTCACTCAAGCCAACTAGAATACAAATTCATATTCCAATAATATTAGCCGAAGTTGCTACCTCTTAGTATGTCCAAAACTTTTTCATTAAAACATCTTTTTGAGTGGATGTGATTGATTCAAATCATGTAAACAACCTATTCTTTTGTGAGAATAAATTGCGTAAATCTATCTTCCACAAATCCACTAGATTAGAGTCTCATACACTTGACCCCATTTTTTCCTTCATTCCCTATGGTACATGCCACTCTTTCTAGGAAATATTGATCCTACGTAAATCATGGAAGAAAAAATATGTTCGTATTTTAAGAAAATAGACTATAGTATACTATTTTGAGGTCCCCGATAGTTGAATCCTTATAATAAATAAAAAAAAAAATCATTATCTTACCAAACAAACGAACTTAAAGAATTCCATAAATTATAACAGCCATGTAAAATTTCATCTCAATATTTCCTAATCTTAACTATAGCCTAGATTTTGACTATGTGAAGCTCTTTTCAATTTTGGCCTATGTGCACATTCCTATGGTTAATAACTATAAATCCTTGAATTTTTTATTTTATATCCAAACAATATGAACATATAGTTTAATTTTAGCTTAACTGAAGAAAATGATTGAACCAAATTAAGTGTTTTTCAAAACGTCTTGCAAAATTTAGGCATTTGTCTCGTAGATATGTATTATAAATTGAAACATAAAACACATGTACCCATTAAAGAAATAAATTCAAAAACTAGAAACATGGCCTCAAAATCAAGAAGCTCTATTGTTCATGTATCTCTTATGGTAGCTCTCCTTGCAACTAACATTATTTTAGCAGATGACAATGTTCCTATTCCAGATGACATGTCCCAATTGAATAGATGGTACCATAAAAATGTGAAACCCTTATCTCAAAGAAAGAATACCCTAGACCCAGCACTAGTTGCTGTAGAAAGTGAAATTACGGTTATCAAGGTCAAGCAAGATGGTAGTGGGAATTTCAAGACTATCAATGAAGCCATGAAGAGTATTCCTAAAGGGAATACTAAACGTATGATTGTATATATTGGAGGTGGAACTTATAATGAGAAAATAAGGATTGAGAGAGAAAAACCTTTTATCATGCTGTATGGTACTCCAGGGAAGATGCCAACCTTGACCTATGGGGGCACTGCTCTCAAATATGGCACTCTTGATAGTGCTACATTAATTGTTGAATCAGATTACTTTGTGCCTTCAAATATCATAATCTCGGTTTGTATACTATCATCTACCTAAAAAAAGAACATTACTTAAAGTAAAAAGACATATACTTTTCATTTGGACTTCTGTGATTTTATGTCATTATTGATTTTTGGATTCTGAATTTGATGTTATAGAATTTTGCACCAAGGCCTGATGGAAAGAGGAAAGGAGCCCAAGCTGTGGCATTGAGAGCTTCTGGTGACAAAGCAACGTTCTATAAAGTTACACTACTAGGACTTCAAGACACATTGTGTGATGATGAAGATTGGCATATTTACAAAGATTGCTTGATTCAAGGCACTGTTGATTTTGTTTTTGGAAATGGAAAGACAATGTTTTTGGTAAATATAATTGTCTTACCTACAATATTTCTATGTCTTCATATGTAAAGTATATGAGTAAGTATTCTAAATTGTGTATGCGGTTACATTGTGTTTACTACAATTGTGGAGACTCCCAAGACCATAATATTGTGGTCACATACATTTTAAAACATTGGGTCGAATAAATTTGTGATACACTAAATTAAAAGATGAACATGGTTGATGCAAGTATTGAGATTAGATTTTGTGATGCAGAACACTGAATTAAGATTTCTTGGAGATGAAGGTATGTCAGTAATAACGGCACATGCAAGAGATAAGAACACAGATGATACTGGCTACTCATTTGTCCGTTGTGATGTAACTGGAACTGAAAATGGGACTCTCCTTGGAAGAGCATGGATGTCTAAATCGAAAGTGGTCTTTGCTTATTCCAATTTAGGCGGTGTTGTTAATAAAGCAGCATGGAGCAACAACTTTCACCCAGAATATGATCGGTAATTCTCTATCTCCACTCTTAAACATGATTACAACTCTGCATTTTATAGGTTTTCAAACTAAAAATTAGCTCCATGAGTGAAAAGTGAACGTGCATGGCTAAGTATATGTGTTTTAAATATGGTTGGGGTTACGTATTGTTTATCACAATTCGGAAAATATGGCCGCCATTGCGATGCCTTTGCGGACACTCCCAAAACTGCAACGTTGCAACCACAATTCTAGTTGTAGAGTGCAATTTAAAACACAACTAAATAGAATATTATATAATATTACTAATAAATTAAATTCATCTTTAACTAGATTTTCTCCATATTAGCCTACAAGAATAACATGGCTCTTATGTGACATTTCCAACATAAATCTATATTTTGGAGAGTACAAGAATAAAGGACCTGGTGCAGATCTAAAAGGGCGTTACAAATACACAAAACAACTTAGTGCTCCAGAGGCAAAATCTTTTATAACACTTGACTACATTAAAGGTTCAAAATGGCTACTTCCTCCTCCAAATCCTATAGTGTTATAAATTACCACATTTTTTGAAAAGTGAAAAATGATAAAAACTTAGGATTCTAGGTAAATTTTCTATTCTTGTAAAAAAACCTTTCTACATTTGTAAAAGGAAACAAATAAGTAAAAGAGCACCATGTAAATTCTTTGTTCTACTAAATTGCTTGTTTTATTGTCTATCTTTTGTTGTCAACTTTTTTCAATTCGGTGTTTTTTGGCAAAGATTATCCTTTGCTCAACAATTTTAGTAATCGTTATGTTATATTGTTAGAGGAAAATTCACGTTAGGTGGATATTATATAATCTCAATTTTTGGAATGGAATTAGGGAGTGGTTGGTGTTGTATGCTCCAACACATATGGCCACCTCTATGTAAAGGAAAACAAACATTTAAAGGATACATATTTTGTTTGCCATTTTATTTTTAAATCTATTTTGTAAATAGAATGTTGATCAAAGAAAGACGAGACTATTGATGCAAGACTAATTTGTTGCTTTAAACGTATTATTTGGAAAGTTATATTTCCTAAACTTATCACATTTGCCTTTGTGGAAAGTTTGAAATATATAATGTACATTTGTGGAGTGGCATAATGTGGTAAATATGACTTTTAAGGCAATAGTAAATACCATAACACACGATTACATTTCAAAATAATTATCAGCTCAACGTCAATGTAAATAGTTGTGTTTCAGAAAGATAAAAACCCATTTTTTTTGTTATGATAAAAAGCAATTTTATCATTTCATCAATTCTACCAAACATAATAGTCTCACCTGCACACGAAGAGTAACATTTTTTTGTTCATAATTAATTAGGAAAAGTCCGAAAGCTCCCCATAAACTTAGATCCAAGTGTAATTTATTTCCTAAACTTCACCAAAGTGCAAACAATACCCCTAAACTTTGGTTCAAATGCACATTGGTTCATAGTTATAAAAATGTTAAACAATCTGATAGAAAATGACATACCAAAGTTGAACATTGAAGGATAACTTTGGTATTTTGATTGCTTTATCATATATGCTTCTCAATTCCATCTTGTTTTAAGATTTACAAAGGGGAAAGCAAGGATCTCTTCAAGTAAAAATTATTATAACATTTATTCAGTAATTAATTTCAAATGAAAAAAATAAGATATTCATCTACTTAATCAATTAACAGACGGTTAAAAATCAATTTTCTGTTACGTCTTAATCGATTATATAGTGTCTTAATTGATTAACGTGCTAATATCATTAGATCAGTTAGTAACTGAATTCTAGATAATCGATTACACAAACTACTTAATTGATTATACTGAGTTAAAAATGTTTTTCTTGATGTATGGTAAAGTAACTATATGATATGCTAATGCTATACATAGTTGTTTCAAAATATAATACCTTTAATGCATAAAACTATGTATGTGTATGCATGAGCCTACTTATCATAATATATCTAGATGTTATGTCTCAATTTTAATCTTGTTCAATTTTAGTTCTTGTGAGACTTTTCACCTAGGTTTACTTAACCTAGATTCAATCTAAGGCAATCATCTTAAGACTTCTAATACAAGTAAATATAATAACATCCTAAGTCTATAGATACAACCTATGAGTCTTCGGCTTGTTGTTTGTTTTACGATCTTCAAGCTTTCTTGTATGTCTGTTTACTTCCTCAAAACTTCGGTTAGCATTAAATGTGTAAGTCTTGACTATTTGCATTTTCATTATGAAATATAGGATGTAGCTGGAGCTTATCTCATTACACCCATTTTCATGTTTATGTGTGAATGCGTAAGATAGTTTAAATAGACTAACCTAAATAAAAGTAGACATCCATCTAACCATTAACATAAATGGATAATTCATGGGCATAATTCATAGAATGTATGTGACTAGGCCTTTTTCTCTATACAAGACATCTCCAGAGGCTCTCTCTTTGTCTCCACCTGAAGGTCCTAATTTTGGAATTTTAGTAATCCAAGATGTGATGGATTTGGAACCTATCTCTTGTTTTGGGTTGAGACAGTACCATGAGGTGAAGGAGTTGCCTTTTCCACAAAACATGAACCCTGAGCTCTTCTATAGATCAGGAATTTCAATCAATAGAGCCACTCATTACCACCATGTTGCTTTCGTTCCAGTTTTGAATCAACCATTGTCTTCCAATAAGTACTATGTCATTCAGCAAAATGGAAAGCATAAAGGGTAAGCCTTAATTTAATGATTTAAAATATGGGTTTTCATTATATAGATTATACATGTAGGTGGTTCAAGTTTCCCAATAAACCATGGTTTTCATTGAGTCATAATTCCAACAATTGAATAATATTCTTGACATGTTCTAATGGATTATTGTAGTGATGAATTTGCATTTGGTTTTGCAGAGAAGCATATATTATCTCAAAGGAGGAAGATTTGAGCACTTCTGATTTCTACAATTCTGTGTGTGATGAATCACTACATCATTTAGATATAAGCAATACATATCAAGAGTTTGAGATATATCCTAGAAGAAGCAAAGTAACTTTGAGGGGTGGCTTTTCAGCTAAATCTGTTGCCCTAGATGGATATCCTCCAAGATTTTTGAGTACAAGGTGGAAATTGAGTGCTTCAGCTTCAGATGATTCATCTATTATTGGAGAAGCATTAGGTGTAAATGATGCTCTCCGTGCTAGAAAGCCGAAATTAAATTCAACCTTGGCAAATAAGAGATCATCAGAAAGTGTTTCTGTGGGAAAATGGTATTGCCCTTTTATGTTTATTAAAGAAAGAACTCACAAAACATTGAAAGAAGAAATGAGGAAGTCAATGTTTTATGAGATGACACTAGAGCAGAAGTGGGAAGAAATATATTCTTGTGAAAATGGGATGATAGGAAACAACACTGTGAATGTTGATGCTGTTGTTCAAAAGGAGAAGGTTGTAGTTGCTGGATGGGAAGCTATGATTGATGAGATGGATGTAGCTGAAGGTCTTTTGTGGTTTAATAGTTTCAGCAATGTTGGAGAGAAGAACAGTGTTGGATTGAGCACTGCAATATTTGCGAGAATGAAGTGGGAGCAGGAAAGAGTTGGGTGGATTGAAGGGAAAGAAAAGCAAATTAGAGCTAAGAAAGTTGAAGTGTTTGAAGGGACTAATGGATGGAAGAAATTTGTATGCTATGTGTTGGTTGAGACTTTTGTACTAAAAAGACTGGATGGTAGCTTTGTTCTCAGTTATGCTTTCAAACACTATCATCATCTTACAAGCAAATGGGAATGAAGTTTCTGGTATTGGTTTAGACTTTAGACCAAACCAAAATATTATGTTTTGGTTTCAACTATTGAGTGTATATTGCCATGGAGCAAAAGAAAGAAAAGAATGCTCTAGTCTTGTAATACACATTCAATTTTGTGATTTTATTGATGAACAAAGTTGGACCTTCATCCAATTTTGCAATATGTATTACTATGTTTCATAAAACACCTCTTCTCCCTAACACATTCACCTATATATACAGATTTGTTGTACCAAATCATATCTCGAACTCTGTCTTGCACTAATGGAAACATGTCATGTCAATTAAAAGATTTATATTTGTTATTTTTTTCTGTTTTAGCTTCATTATCATTGGTGTCGAATAAGATTTGGGACATAGTTCAGGACAACAAATCTTTGTTCTTCACTTAGAGCCTAAGCATAGTTACACTGGATGTGTTACTTCATTTCTTCGCCTCACTGAAACTTTTCTATTTAACCGCCTACCTTCTAAGTCCCTTTCAAACAAATGTCATCTTGGTGTCTTTATGAGTCAATATACAAACTCCATATCTCTAAACCCTTCACCTTCAAGAGTCTTTGGCTCACTTGCTTTTGTACATATTCATAAACAGCATAGTGGTATCAAATTTGATCATTGAGCCATCAAATGTGTGTTTATAGGACATTCCAATGTCCTAAAGGGGTATAAGTACTTCCATCCTCCAACCACAAAATTCTATGTTTCTATAGGTGTTACCTATTTCATATAAAGGTGAGTTTATCCATTACCTATCATCTATTATTCTACTATTTTTAGAATTGCTTCAGGTACTTAGTTGTTGTATAGAGCATGATGCAATTGTGACAAAGGAATACACAAGATGCAGCATAGAGATTAAAAAAGTAATTGCTATAGTAGTACAAATAAGTGCTTTTTTCATTAAAAATTTATTGAACAAGTTAGGAACTGGCGTAAAAGTCATAACAATGACAATTACATAGGACAGCTAGCAATGGTGCTAAATTAACAATGCAATTATTTGATACATCTTTGACGTTTATTAAATGAATATAAAATTTATGAAGAACCAACCGTATATTCTATAAGAATACATCAAATGGGAATGTAGATAGTTTAACAAATATGGGGACCACAATGAGTTGTTTTACAAGGCAACTTGGTTTAACTTCAATCCAGAAACAACATACATTGACCAGTAATCCAATTTGATTTTTTCATGGATAAGGACAAAGGGTTTTACATTTCCAAATAAGTTTCAATATATGTATATATATATGAAACAAACATTGATTCGTAAGGGAAGATAAACTGAAAATTCAGAGTTTGAGATAAAATGTATGTGACAAGGCCTCTTTCCATGTACAAGAGGAACCCTGCTGCTCTATCACAAGCTCCTCCCCCAGGGCCGAATTCAGGTTATCTTGTAATCTTCGATGAAGAAGCTGAGACTTACAATTGTTTCGGTTTGTGTAAGGACTATATCATAAGGGATCTTCCTTTCCCTCAGAACAAGAACTTAACGGTCAACTATTCGTCACATCAGAACAAGAACTCAACCGTCAACCATTCAAGCGATGCTTTGTTCATTCCTGTCTTGGATCAGCCATTGTCTTCAAACTGCTACTATGTGATAAGAAGGAAGGGGAAATATAAAGGGTATGAATCACTTTTCTTAATCAACTTTCTTATTTTACTTTTAGACCATCAGAATTTGGTGAAAATGGATATTATCATGTCAATTTTTATTGTCACTTGGTCACAAGGAAGAAAACTAGAAAGATTCTATTGCTAAGCCTGATTAAGATTTTTCATTATTTTTCTGTAAAATTGTCTATTTCTCTCTTTTATGATACAATATTGTGAAGTGATATCTCATACTTGAAGTATCTAATTCTTTAGTAGCACATCTTATTGGAGTGCATCATGATTTTTCTCATTCTGCTCAGGTTTTAAAGCTGTATGCATAATTTTCTTGATTTGGTATTATTAGCTAAATCATTGGTTTGAATTTTGAATATATTTCAGCAAAGCTATCACAAGTTCTAGGGAAGATGACATGGAGACTTGTCTATGCTGCAGTTTTGCTCAAGATGTTAAACCAAAAGCATTGGATGTGTCGGACGAGTATCAACAGGTTGAAATAATCAAGAGGAATCACGGTTTTCATGCAAAATCCGTCGCTGCAGACGGTATTCCCCCTGAGTTCTTGAGAAGAAAAGGCTGGAAGATTCATTCTCACACTAACTATAATTACCATTTGGATGCAGCTTCAGGATTAAACGAATCTTTACGCGCCCAGCTACCAGATTTTAACTTCCCATTGTCCAATAATCAGTCTGAATCAGTGATTGTTGGAAAATGGTATTCCCCTTTTATGTTTGTGAAGGAAGGAATGAGACTAAAAGATCAAATGAAAAAGTCAGTGTTCTATGAGTTGACATTAGAACAAAGATGGGAAAAGGTTTTTTCAAAGGAAAACAGCAGCAATGGAGAAGTTGCTGTCTTTGTAGATGTTGTTATTGAAACAGATGTTGCAAAGGTTGCAGGAAGTGATGCTGTTTGTGAAGAAAATGATGTGCAAGATAGGGTGTTATGGTTTAAGAGTTTTGATGAAAAGGGTGCAGAGATAAGTGTTGGATTGAGTTTGGAAATTGTTGAGAGAATGAAATGGGAGCAAGAAAGGGTTGGATGGATTGGTGGTAATGATAAGCAAGTGAGGTTAGAAAGAGTAGAGGAGTTTGGTGGGAATAATATGTGGAAAAAATTTAGCTGCTATGTGCTGGTGGAGAGTTTTGTATTGAAGAGAATGGATGGAAAGTTGGTGCTAACTTATGATTATAGGCACACACACCAAATTAGATGCAAATGGGAGTGATTATTTTTTCAAAAATGTTGCTATAATCTATGTTTTTCATCCTAATTATGTATTTAATGTTTGGAGTTTATTATTCTAAATTATGTTGTACAACTTCTATAGCTGGTATATCTTATGTCCCTGGTGCATTTAAAGTTTCTCATCCAATATATTTTATACAAGCTACATCTACATGAAAATTATTTGTTCATTAATTAGAATGGTACATGAAAATTTAATGATAGAATAGATTTCTAAGTTCAAAGCTCACTAACACAAACAAAATCAAACATAATTGGTACATTGAATTCATTGAACATGATATTTAAAGTTCGATTTCTGTCATATGGAAAAGACATTGTTGGAAGGGGAAAAATTACTTTAGTAATATAATATGCAATGTGGTTATTTACTTTGGAGGATGGTATGAGAGGTGTGGTGTTTATGGTTTTGGGATTCTAGCTTTGAAGATTATTAATGCCAACTTGCTAAGTACCAACTGAGAAATTCCGTGGCAGAAGTGAGAAAAGGGTATTGTTGGCGATTATATTTATTGAGTCAAAGTTGAAGTGAAAATTTTATTTGGAGGCTTTAGCAATTGAAAATGGGGAATCATGTTATTCCACCCCACCCCATAAGACACGTCATGATAGGATAAGATTGACGACTATCAACATAAGCCGGATAAGATGAATACACTCTAAGTTCCTCTAGACCTTAACCGAAAGATCAGATAACCCAAAGAAGTGTTCCGCCAACCAAGCAGAAACGACAAGGAAACACGGGACCCACCCCTGACACTTCTTTGTTGTATCCCTTGCACTAGGCTGTCAACTCAACTACACAGCCTAGACCCCTACTACTAGAAGCAAGGTACTATAGTTGTTGTGCTTTTGGTTAGATGACAAGATAGACTTATTGTACGGCTACACGTTCCATCCACAGAGTACGGATTTGCTAAAGCCGCATAATATAGGAAAAACAACCTTATCTGGAGCAGACCTGACAAGACCTTTGGTCGGCCAGACCCACAACATCTACGAAAGAATATTCCTCCCACTCATCTACTATAAATATGGATTTCCCCTTAAGGAAGTTTACTTACTCTCACTCATACCCTTATTTTATTCTCTCTTATATTATTCTCTCATTCTTTCCATCTCTTTCACATATTTGATCATCTTGAGAACATTTTTATGTATCTTCCCCAACACATTCAAGCATTTATCAAGCGATACTAAAATATTCTACTCCAGTTCCCATACTTCCAGACCCCAAGGCTAAAGAACACACGCTAATAAGTTATGGAGTGGAAAAGGAGAAATTCCAAATAAGAACTACAAGAATGGTGATTATAAAAACTATGAAAAGATAGAAACAAAACAATCAAATTTGAAAATTGCCATGTAATGACATGATTTTTTTAGTTTTTTAGTTTTTACATGAAATTTGAAATTATATAATATTTATGCACTGTCAGTGTAAAGATCAATTCACAGCCATTATATTATCCATTATTTATTTGTATTACTTTTTTTTAAGAGTCAATTATAATTAAATATGAATAATGGATAATGCAACGACATATATAAAACTCTTACTGTCAGTGTATATATTTTTTCTCTATTTATTATGTGTTTAATATTTATACATTATTAACATATTTTTTTTAAATAAGAATTACTTTTATTTAGTAATTAGTGAATAATTAACACATGAATGATGTGTTGATATTTAGCTTATAAGAGGATTACAATTCGAAGAAGTAAAAGTGTGTAAAATGAAATGGTCTAAAGGCCCATAAATACTATTTTGAGGCTAGCTTCCGCGCTCAGCACACCGTTGTTGTGCTAAGCATGGGACCTAATTGGTTGGGCGCGTCTATTGGATATAGAGAGGTAAATAGTGAACGAAATGAAATGTTGTTATTAGTTTCTGTCAGTATATATACAAGTTAACAGACTTAATTTAGGAGTGAATCAAGCTAACAAAATCCTATTGATTCTCCTCTAATCAAGTGCTGGACTTTTCCTAAAGAATGGGTCAACAATTGATTTACAAATCTGAATAATTAAAAACTAATTATTGGTATTGATATCCTCTCGCAAGTTGTATAATCTGGAAGAGAGATGCAACTTGGATACTAAGGACTCAAACTGAGGGCGAAGCAAGGCTTTGTTAGAATATGAGCAAGCTTATCATCCGTAGACACAAAAGACACTCGAAATTTGCCATGTCGGACAAAGTCATAGGCTAAGGCGAAGTAGAATGGAAGACATGATTAACAATTAGATTTGTGGCATCGAGATTGTCACAATATATAACCGGATTGGTTGTTGGCGTGTGACCAAGTCCTATGAACAAGGAAAGGACCCATAGTAGCTCACTAGCCGTGTCAGCCAAGGCTTTATACTCTGCCTTTGTTGATGATCAATGAGCCAGGGGGAATTGAAATCCATAGGATGGTACATCTATCCATGAGCAGCGGCCAACAACTTCATCAAGGTAAGAAGACACCGTGATGGAGAGCTAAGAACCACCCACCCTCCGCGAGCCATGCAACCTTGGTTCGGTGGAGAAAAGGTGTCTAGCGGCAATGCAATGTTAGGCTGCAACTGGGCAGCGAGGAGCGCTGATATCGCCAACGCACAAGACGTCGTGCTGCTGAGTGAAGGAGTGTGTTTTTGGGGTATCCTTTTTTGTTGGGTGATAGTAATTTTCTGGACCCTTGGAGTGTGTTTTTGGGGTATCTTTTTTGTTAGAGGTTAGATATTTAAAAGGAGTGGGTTGTTGATGCTAGTGGGATTATTTGTATTGTGTTGGTTTTTATTTTGTGAAGTAGCATCATCATTGATGAAGACTCCTTTGTCACAAGAAGTAACCAATGGTTGAAATATAATCATCATTGTCACCTCCCCAATCCGAACACGAGTAGGAATGAAAGGTCAATGGGGCAGTCGCCAAGATGAAGACTCCTTTGTCACAAGACCCCGCCAAATATTGGAGCACTCTTTTGAGGGTAGACCAATGCGTCGTTCTTGGGTTCTGCATGAACTATGCAAGTTTGTTGGTGCTGAAGGCGATGTCTAGGTGTGTAAGACTCAAGTATTGAAGACTTCCAACGAGTGTTCGGTACTTAGTTGGGGAAGGCAGGGGATCACATGAATCCTTGAGTAATGGAGCACTTACAGACAGGGGAGTGGATGCTGGTTTCGTATCTGCCATGCCTGATTTATGGAGCAGATTAGTGATATATTTCCTTTGTGAAAGAAACATACATGCAATAGAAGGAATCACTTCGTCACCTAAGAAATAGCTGAGACATCCAAGATCTTTCAATGAAAATCGATCAGTAAGTGTGGCAATGAGTTTGGACAATTCTGTAGAGGAACTCCCAATGCCAATTATATCATCAACATATACTAATAAGTATAGTATAACGCCCGATTTTTGGTATATGAATAGAGATGCATATGCAGTGGAATTGACGAAGCCAAGGGAGAGCAGGAATACTCGAAGCTCCATATACGAGGCGTGGGGTGCCTATTTTAGCTCATTGAGTGCTTTTTTAGGTGACAAACATGACCAGGGAAGGTTTAGTTGACAAAACTAGATCGTTGTAGCATGAAGACCACCTCCTTGAGCGTTCCTTGAAGGAACACATTATTGACATCAAGGTGACAGATGAACCATCTTTGGCAAACTGCAAGAGTTAGGATAATAGGAATGGTCACCGATTTAAAAATTAGGCTGAATGTTTCCGTATAGTCCCAACCATGGCGTTGGTGAAACCCTTTGGCGACTAAACCGAGCCTTGTAACGATCAATTGATCCATCTGGATTCCGTTTGATTCATAATACCCATTTAGAGCCAACCATTTTTTGAGCAAAGGAACGACTAACAAGATCCCAAGTGTTGTTGCGGTGTAAGGCATCAAATTCGACATGCATGGTGGAGTGTCAATCAGGGTCACAAAGAGCCTGGGTGATGGTGTTAGGTTCGATGGGAGAGGAGAATCAGACTTGAAGGTTGAGCTTTTTGAGGGGCTTGACGATGTTGTTTTTAGATTAGGTGATGATCTCGCCGCCATTGGGGTTGACAGTGGGTTGGGATGGTGGGGTAGGAAGTTATGGGGATGGATGTGTGGTTAAAGGGAAAGATAGAATGGTGTTGGTGGGTTCGTTGGATGGTGAGGAAAGGGAAATAGAGAAATCATTCAGTGGGTTTAGAGTTGTACTCACTGTGGGTTGGTTTGTGGGCTGGAAAATGGAGAGTTGAAGTAGGCATGTTTGTTGCTTTGTACTTGGACTAGAGTGAGCTACTAGGGTGCTGAACGTTAATTCAGATTCAACGAACTTCACATGGTTAGAGGTGTAAATCCTGCCTATTGTGGGTCGAGACACAAATACACATGTTGATCAGTTGAGTAACCTACAAAAGCACACAAAGCAGACATTAGCGAAAGTTTATGGTTAGGATATGGTTTGATCTAGGGAAAACACAAACATCCAAAACATTTTAACTTATGATAATTCGGGCTAATGTTGAGCAATTTGGAATAAGGTGATTTGTACCCAAGAATTAGAGTGGTGAGGCAATTTATTAGGTAGGCTGCATTGGTCATGGCGTGAGGCCAATATGTGAGGGGCAATCCCAAGTGGTGGAGAAGAGAGAGACCGATTTCGGTGATGTGACGATTCCGGCATTCTGAGATACCATTGTATTCAGGTGTATGAGGTGGGGTGGGGTGATGACATATACCATGATTACTTAAAAAAGGACGAAGACCAATATATTCACCACCATTATTGGTGTATAAGATTTTTATTTTGTGGTGGTAGAAATTTTCAATGAGCAATTTAAATTTGGGAAATATAGTTTGCACATCAAATTAGTGTTTCATTGAATAAACCAGATATAGGGAATAAAATGATCAACAAACATGAAATAATAGTGAAGACCATCAATTGATAAAATAGGTGAAGTCCATACATATGATAAAATTATTTCCAATGGATAAGAAGATTTAAGAGTGGATTCATGAAAAGGAAGCTTGTGACTTTTTCTAATCTCGCATGAGTTGCAATCTGATTGTTGGAATTTATTCGAGCCTAAAGAAAAATGTTGTTGAATAAATTTGAAGATAGAAGATGAAGGGTGCCCAAGCCTATGGTGCCATGATGTAGAGGATGTTGTGCAGACGGTGTGGACGGATAAAGAGGTGGCGGGACAAAGATAAAGTCCATCCACACATGAGCCTTTATGGGTTGTTTAGCCCGTCTATAAATCCTTCACATAAAAGGAGTTTGGCAGGAAAACAACAACAGAGTTAGTTTGTTGGGTAAGTTTAGAGACAAAAATAATTTGTTGTCTCATGGAAGGAACACACAAAACATTAGATAGGGATAAATCATTAAGTAAATGTGTTCCAGAGTGAGAGATGTTTAAACCTGAATCATTACCCATAAACAGAGAGTCAGGACTAGTGTATGGATGATGAAGTGCCAGATTTTGAAGATCAGTGGTTACGTGATGCGTTGCTCCACTATCAACGAAAAAATTAGTCTAAGATGGGCCAGCAGTTGCGACATTGACTTGAGGTTTTCTAGTGTAAGTTGGAGAGTCCCGAGGGGCGGCGGGACATCGGGATGTTGCCGCCTAAAGGTGTGGCACTAATATAGAACATGTCCTTTAACATTGCTTCACTCACAGCAGCCTACAAACAGTTTGCGATTGCCAGTGCGTTGATTTGATGGGGCAAAGAATTTCCTAGATCGATACTTGTTGTTGTAGTTGGGTAGAGCATGAGCATTCAAGGTTGTAAGAGGAGTAGGAGGTTGTCTCTAAGCAGCAGCAATGGAGAGTTCATTGATGAGAAGCTTCTCGAGAAGGTCATCAAAGGTAATTGGGGTGCCCCTTGCATTCATTTCGTCAATGACTACTCTGTAGCTATTATCGAGGTCGCGTAAGACATGATCAGTCATGTCTTCAACAGAGGCACGAGATCCAAGTGATGCAAGAAGATCTTATGTTTGTTTTAGAGAATGCATATAGGTTGTGATGGATTGGGTACATTTGTAAGCCGTACGGAGACGTTCCTTTAGTTGCTTGAGATGATTGCGGGATGCTTTGGCATAGGTGCTCTTGATGATGGTCCAAAGATCATGCGAGGTCTTGGTCTGAGTCACCAGGGAGGCCACTTCGTTGGAGAGAGTGGTGAGAAGTGTGCCATAGATGAGGCGGTCTTGTGGACGCCATGTCTGGTATGCAGGATTTGGGGTCATCACTGGAGGTGTTGCAATGGTGGAGTTCGATTCCGATGGCGCGAGGAAAGAGCCATCAAAGAGAGCTTCAATTGGAGTTTCCAATTAAGATAATTGGTGGGAAAAGTTTGGTGGCACTGATAAGAGTGATGCATGCAAAGGGTTGGGATGGCTCATAGGTTTGGAGATGATGGAGGTGTTGTTGTTGGCCATTTGGAGGCAAGGGTGAGGAACAACGTTATCACACCCCGATTTTCGGCTGTATGACTTTATTAGAGGTGCCACTACATTTTATGGTAAAAAATGTAGAAAAATCTGTTACCCAATTACAGTGGGCTTTGGATTTTTGATATCCAAGTTCGAGAGTCGATTACAGAATATGGAAGGTATTAGCACCCTATTCGCCCACCTTAAGCGGTACCCCTCACTAAATTATATGGCTTACATTATGTTTTTAAAATTATTTGGTTATTTAATTAATTATTAAAAGAGATAAATTTTGTTTATTTTTATTATTGTGGCTGACAAGATGAAATCTTGCTCTTACGTATCCTTATTAAGGAACCAAGGTTACGTAGTTCTTAGGTTGAAAAATGATTGTTAGTTGAATACTTTAATTAAGGAAAGAATCAGCATAGCGCAACTGTCCAAAGTTATTAATTGAATGCTTTAATTCAGGAAAGAAGTGGTGTAGCGCAACTGTCCAAAGCATGAGTTGAAGAAAAGAAACCCTTAGGGAGACCATTCCTCCATCCTTAGTGTGGTTGGAAAATTTTATTTTTTACTGAAAATATTTGTTTGTTGCGTATTTTTTTATGAAAAATGGTTGTTTAATTACTGATTGTATTAATTATTAATTTAATTGAAAAAATGTTTTTTTTATCAATTTTAGGATTTAATCGATTGAAAAGAAGCGGCATAGTATGACCCTTCGAAGATGAATTGAGGATGAGAAGCATTTCTACAACCCTCCTTCATCTTTGATTAAACCCCAAAATCATTTCATTCTAATAAGTATTTTAGTCATATTGTCATATAGGAGTATTGATTTTAAAATGGCCATATCGATTACGAAATTAGATTATTCTTCGTATTTTTACAATTTTTTATTCAACTATTTAAAACATTTGTTATTCAATTGCTACATAGTCATAAAAAAGGTTTTATTATTTATGAAAGGAGTTCTTTTTGTATTCGTCAATTAATTGATTTTTTTTGTAATGTAGATATACCCATGTTATTTAAGCTTCTGTCCAGTATAAATAATATGCCATTTGTGACAAAATTATTCTTTTACGCGTGGAATAATATGATTGTAATATGAAATTGGTAAACAAAAGAATAGAAAAAATGTACCTAATTTTCAAAGAGAATGAGATTCTGCATAGTGGAGAACCCAAGTTAGCATGTGGAAAGCTTAGAGATCCATTGGACACGCGGCAGAAGATGGTCGGCTGGGTAATGAAGATTTGATGCGCCTTGACACGTGGTACCGTCTGGTTTGTGAAGGGATGGTTGCATGGACCGAAATGTAATCTCACTTGCAGGAGTTCTCGTGTTCCCACGGGTGTAATGATCAGGTGTGGTTGGCTTCATTGAAACCGAATGAGCTTTGGTCGCGTGATTGGTTGGCTTGTGAGTCAATGCAGATATGAGAGAAGTATGCACAATCAACTGTGGAAATTCAGCGAGAAAACGAGTGCATGGTGGCTATGATACACCCGTCGACACTAGATCTTTTGCCTCAAAAATCTCGCTCTGTCCTGGTGTTCTCACATTTTTTTTCTTGTTGTCGTGTTTTTGAGTGATTTTTGTGTCCCTCTTCACTAGAGAAGGTGCACTATTAATGCATAAAATCATCTTTTATTTACCCAAACTTGTTATTTTTAGAAATAGATGGTGTGTATGGATTTTACTTTTTTCATGAATTTCAATAGATGTAAAAATGGTAACTTCTAATTTCAAATATTCATCTTTATTAGATAAATTCAAATTTGCATTTATTCTTAAAAATAACGAATTCGAATTAAATATTTTTGGGTTCGAGGACATTGAGAAGTATATTTTATGATTAATACATTTTTATAAAGAGTCTAAAAATCATTGTAATACTCGTGGTGAGTAAAAATAATTATTTTGCCCAAAATAAAATTATTCGAAGCCCTTTTTCTTATATAAGATATTTATTCGATTCTAAACCATCTTAATACTATTGCATTACTCAAGGATATGTGAAAATAGTATTTTCAAATCTTAAACAAATCGCAAAAGATATTTAAAACCCAATCTCAATATTATTATTTTTGATACAATTGTAATCCTTACCTTACTTGTATTGGGATGAAATCAATTTGATATGATTTGTATTTTTTATAAAGCAATCTCTGATTTATTTTTTGAATTCTTAAAGATTTACTTACTATCAAGGTGATTCATGCAACTTAATCAAATTGATATGATATGATTCAAATTACATGTTTTCAAATCATTAATTTACTCGATAATTCAACCTTGATAAAATCAAATTTTTTATTCATTCAATTTTTTTCTTTACTTATTATTACTATTTTTTAGAAAATCTTTTGTTTATTATTTCTTTTTTTTAGAATTCAAAAGAGTTTTGACTTTTTTATGACTTGACAAAAATGGGTGCTCACAAGCGTCCTTAACTTAGAGATAGGAGATTGGACCGTTTCTGACTGATACCATATAGAGAGGTAAATAGTGAATGGAATGGTATTTCGTTAGTAGTTTCTATCAATATATATATACAAGTTAACAGACTTAATTTAGGAGTGAATCAAGCTAACAAAATCCTATTCATTCTCCTCTAATCAAGTGTCAGACTTTTACCTAAAGAATGGGTCAACAAGCGATTTATAAATCAGAATAATTAAAAACTAATTATTGGTATTGATATTGGACGCACCAATTTGCGTTGAGCGTGACTTGCGGCACTGAGTGTGACTCTTGGTCGCACAAGGCTGCACTAGGCGTGGCTTACGGTGATGGGCGTGACTTTTGTTATGCTGAGTGCGGGAGTTGCGCAAAGCGTAATTTGGACAGTAGCAAAACTTATAATTCCTTGAATTTAGATGACTAGTGCAGGATTTGTGTTGAGCGTGACTTTTCTTGCACTAAGCGTGGATAGCACTTAGCTAATAAAATGAATATTTAATCATGTACGTATAAGCACTTTTCCAATAATTTGAGTGGATTAAGTTGTAAAGTACCATTAAATTAAATATTAATTATAGAACAATTTGACACTTAACAAACAATTTTTGCAGGAAAAATAATGAGTTAATGGTGGAGATAATTCACAAAGAGAAGTATATTAGTTTATCTTATCAACTGAATGTTATTTCTAGTCCTCTTTTCTAATTCAATGGATTTGCACTATGTCAATCTCATGTTCATACAAGCCTCACACAAAGACTCTCTCTTGGACACTAAATTCCTAAAAAGAACACCACTTTCTTTTTCTACAATCGATTACCAAAGGCTTTATATTTTGGAAAATATGATTATAATTAGGAAAATAAATTAATATTATTTGTTTTGATACAATTTAACCTTTTTTTAATATTCTAAATGGATATTTTCATGTATAAACAAGTAACATTACTTTCAAGTATTAAGTGATATTTATTATTTAATAAACTATTTTACAAAATCATTCTATTTTTAAGATTACAGTCTTGACTAAAAATTGATAGTCTATTTTAACTAGTTTTAATAAAACATTATTCTATACATCAAGTATCAATATTTTATTATAAAAACCATAGTTGATTCTATAATAAGATAGAGGATAAATAATTAATTTTAAAAAAGAAAGGAATTAGTTTAATAAGTGTTTAGAAATTTCTCTAGTTCATAAAAACTTGTAGTTAGTGAATAGATATGAAGTCGCGTAGTCGGTGTGTAGCTGAAAATCAGGCTGCGACAACTAAGTTGAACATGCTTCCAAAGTCATGTAGGCCGACTTCATACTTGGATCAAGAAGGTAGAGACAACATAAATCATGACCTTACTATTTAAAATTCTATGAATGAATAGGTGATAAAAATGTTTAATTATTACTGAATCTAGTTAATAGCTTAGAGACAGCTAGGATTGTAGTCTGACTTCTTTCTCTAGGCAGGAAGCTAGTCTAAGACTTACATTGTGTGTAAGCTATTAATTCCCTGTAATTAAATTTAAATAACTATATTTTAAATATATTTTTTTATAAAAAACATCATAATAAATGAATTAATTAATCTTTTATTCGAAACTATATAGTCTTGATTTCCTCATTCTACTTAGAGATACATAGGAGAAAGACAAAATCTTGTCAAATATAAAAGTATATTATTCTCTTTACTAATGAACTTTTTAATAAATAAATTAAATGTATAAATGTCCTTGCAATTAGTAAAAGTACCATTTAAGAGACGATTAGATGCCAATACCTTCCCTAATTAATTTATTATGACATTTCTTCAATAATAATTTCCAAATAAAACTTAAGAAGAAGTTAATCCAGTGATAAAAAATTACGTTGAATGTTCACTCATGCACCTGGAAAGATATGGGAAATAGGAGGACGTTATTTCAATAGATCAATTGATTATTGTTGTATTAGCATTCTCTAACATTAACATAAATTGATGATTCATATTTCATAGGCAGGAAGTGATTAGTCGAGAAATCCGATTTTAACATTTTTAATAGTCATAGACTAATTTGCACCCAAACCAAAGTTTATGGTGCTTTTTGCTGCCTTTTAAATTTTAAGGATTAATTTACACACAATGCTAAGTTTATAGGGTGTTTTGGAACTATTTTATAATTTATCTGAAATGTGATTGTGATCTAATTCTAACATTCCAAAGTCCGCCCCTATAAAATATAAAAATAATATGTATACATTGATATGATTTATTTTATGAGGAGGGATCCATTTACATTCAAGTTAAGTTACACTAAATTTTAGCTCATTCATTTTCTTAAATCCAACAGACCAAATGAGTGAATGCAATAAATGATGAGAGATAAAAAGAGAAATCATAAATAACTTTTAAGTTTTACCCATTTGGTCTGTTGGATTTAAGAAAATAAATTGTTGAGATTGAGTGTAACTAGTGTAACTTAACTTGGGTGTAAATGAATTTATCATCTTATTCTATATATTCTTTTGAAATATTATCTTTCAAATTATGATAATTTAATTTCTAAAACGTTATATTTTGGAAAATACTATTATAGTTAGGAAAATAAAATTATATTATTTGTTTAGATAGAAACAAAACCTTGTTTTAATATTCTAACATGGATATTTTCAAGTATACACATTATGGTAGATATCGTAATAAACAACGATCATTCAACAGTGCAATTTTGAGCGACGTTATTGAAAACGAGGCAGAAGAACATTGACAGTGCAAAGTAAAACATGCGTTGTCCATGTGTGTAACTTCAATAGCGCATTCTGGATACAATGCTGTTGAACATCAGTAATGTTAGCGTTGGCTTGAATGAGTTATGTTTAACAACATATTTGATATAAAGCGATGTTATTGTTAATCAATTCCACAACACATAAATAAGAAAGTGCGGTTGAAGATGACATAGTAATAACGCTTTCTTAATTATGCACTGTTGATTTTATACGACATTTTAAGTGTCAGAGATATTAATAGTTGAGTAGTTATGCGTCTCTTCGTTTGTTGAAATATTAATGGTTGAGTGGTTATACGTTTCTTTGTTTGTTGAAATATTAATGGTTAAGTGGTTATGCGTCTTTTCGTTTGTTGAAATATTAATGGTTGTTCATCTATAAATATTGTACTTCACTTCATGTTATATTTCATCAGTGAGAGTATGTGTTTCTATAGGAGTATGCTCAAAATGTTAAAATGCTAAAGTTGTGTTTCTGTTTCAGAATCATGTCAAAGATGTCTTTAACATCTTTTGATTTGGCAAAAGGACCCAGATTTCAGAAGGAAAGTGGTTGTTATACAAGATTTGTGTAGAGGAGTCGAGGAAAAAATTGTGGACAAGATTAATCTACAAATCTTTCAGCTAATTAATTTGTTTCTTTTTCATTGTGTTTTTCATCTACCAAATCATTTAGTTCATTATATTCGCATGTACCAAATCATTTAGTTCATTATAATTTATTTTGTCTCCCTGAATGAATAATAAAACAATTATAATGGATGTTAATTTCTATTTTTTGTTAATTATTGGAATGGTTATTTTCTTTAATACTTTCGTTGTTCCATATTAATAAACAAAATAAACAAATTGATCGAGGTCATACCCGATACAAATAATATAACAATTAAAAACTGTTGTACTAGGAAGTGACTCACATGTCGTTTCTCAATGATTAATTTTCAAGCAAAGCTTCAAGCACCTTATACTCACACAAGGGGGTTTTTGTTGTTGGATAGTATGAACATAAATCAAATTCGGAAACAGTAGTTAAGCAATGTAATAAAACAACTAAATCCCTTTGGTTCGTTTATTCACAACTCAATCCTCGGTTTCAAAAGATTATTTTCAGATTCCAACCATTAACTTCCGAATTTGTTGAGAACAAATTAACTAAGCGATAATCAATTCAAAGTTCCAAAACCTAAGCCTCTAACTAAGCAAAATCAGCATAAGCATGAAACGGTTAACAAATTCACACGAACAAAGCATGCATGCACTAGAGAGTAAATCAACTAAGCGAAGATAAACTCATAAACCAATTTCTAAGATAGAAGAAATCAACAATAAAGAAACTGAAAATGCCTTAATAACAAAATCTCAAGAGTTGTGATACATTACCAAAGGAATTTAGTCTACACGTTTAGCCTTCCATTCGGTGGAAGATACAAACCGAAAATGAAGAAGATGAATTAAAACCGAAAATGAAGAAGATGTGAAACCCTATCAGAGCAAAAAAAAGGGAAAACATAATTCTAAAATTGAGTGAATGTAGAGAGTGAGAGTGGAATTCGGGTTCCCTCTTTTACAAATAGTAAAACCGAAAATGGGCCCTAAACAATGGACCCAAAACGAAAACTGAATTTACAAATAAAAACTCTCAAAATAAAAATACAATCTTCACTTCAACACATATTCTCCACTTCCATAATGCCCAAAATGCCATTGGTGCCAAATATGATCTGAAAATGACAATAGATTTAATCAAGCTAAATAATTCCAAATTAACTCATTTTAGGAATATTAGTCCAATAAAGTCTAAAACACTAAACCATGTGAAACAAGTCCATTAGGTACCAAGAATCATCAATCATGCTATATTAAGGTTTTGAATGGTGTGTAATATATTGTTCATCAAATACCCCCACACTTAACCTTTTGCACTCCTGGGTAGAATCAAGAAATAAGGCTATGCTAACCGTTATGCACCAAAGTGAGTCATACAAGAAGATCAAATAAACTAGAAAATGAAATACCTAAGAAAATCACATACTTCACAATGCAATCTAGGAAATGCAATGAAATGAGCGAAATCAAACACACAAGAGTAAAAGAATCAAATCAAGATACCCATGAACATCATCCAATGAATTCAAGTATGCCACGAAACCAATCAAACCAAGAGGCGAGTCACAACAATGATAGAACCTCACAAGATATGCTCTCTAAAGTGTTTACACTCATATGTCTTAGGTTGAAAGTGTTTACACTCAAAACACTTCATGAAAATAAACACAAACATAGGCTTGGCAAGCCTTTAACATCAACATCATCAGCACATACACATAAAGATCAAAAGGACTTTTCAAGGTTGTAATGGGGCCAAGGACAAGGTAGGATAAATATGGGATATGTAGGTAAAACAAAATGGAATAGAGGTGCAATAGGGAATAAGTAAAAAGTAAGCAAAAATGAACCCAAAATAAGACCAAATCTCTAATTCCAATATTCATTGCATTACTCAACTTTTTATTCACTTTTGTTTCACTTTTTGTTGTTTTTCTTTTTTATTTTCGTTTTTTTTTTGTTTGATGAACACTTATGTACAATATTTTATTAACCATCATTAAGACCTAACTAAGAATCCACAAGATTTGAAGAACAATGCACTTACTTAATACCCATTCTCAAAACAATTCCAAAGCTCCAAAATTCCCTAAGGTTAGGACAATCATGTTTCTTCACTTATAAGCTTGTAATGAGCTAAATAACAATGAAAGAGGTAAAAGTCTCAAAGGGGCTATAAAAGGATAAATTCGTTCAAGGTAGGCTTATATGGCTAAGTGGGTTATTCAAAAGAAATGCCTAGATCACTTCAATATGTGCATGTGAATATCAAGTATCAACAAGAAACAATTCAAGTTCTAGAGTGCAAGTAATCAAGAGTGCAATTACACATGAAAGAATATTAGATGGCAGACAACAATCCATCCTAATTAATGCTCAAATTCTCACAAGGGACAAGTCTATCACAATTGTTTCAACCTCTTAATTCTCAAAAGGAACTTGACATACAGAAATGCATGGATTCATACCACAAGATATCAAGAATTAAGTGAATGAAAGTATGAGANATCAAGACTTAAGTGAATGAAAGTATGGAAAAATGCCCAAGCCTAAGCAAAACCTAAAAGTCAAAAACATGCATCAACAAAACCTACAACCTACAATAGTCTCCCCCCACACTTAAACTACACATTGTCCCAATGTAGCACAATCAGAAAATCCATAGATACATATCAATCAATGGAATTGGACTAGTGCAATAGAAGTATAGAAGAGAAAGAAAAACCCCCTGATTCATGGAGGGAGGAAAATGGGTTCAACCAATGAGTCCTCCTCCACAAGTTCATCCACTAAGGAAGGATATTTGAGGAAAGGCTTGAGGCGATGCCCATTAACCTTGAAGATCTTATTTGTGGATTCAGTTTTGATTTCTACAACACCATAAGAAAACACATTAGTAACAACAAAAGGACCAATCCACCCAGAATGAAGCTTACCACCCATGAGTCCAAGCCTAGAGTTGTACAACAATACTTTTTGACCAACCAAAAATTCCTTTCTAGAAATCAAGTTATCATGGAATATTTTGGTCTTCTCTTTGTAGAACTTAGAGTTCTCATATGATTCTAAGCAGATCTCATCAAGTTCATTCAATTGGAGCTTTCTTTCTTTACCAGCTTGATCAAGAGCCAAGTTACAAAATTTCACAGCCCAATATGCATGATGCTCTATCTCTACAGGAAGATGACATGCTTTACCAAAGATAATCCGACAAGGGGATATCCCTATGGGTGGCTTGTAAGCAGTCTTATATGCCCAAAGAGCATCCTCAAGTCTGTTGCTCCAATCCTTTATGTTAGGTTGCACCATCTTCTCCAAAATCCTCTTTATTTATGTGTTTGAAATCTTAGCTTGCCCATTACATTGGGGGTGATAAGGTGTGGAAACTCTATGAACAACCCCATATTTCTTGAGCATATCTTGCATGGATATATTGCAGAAGTGGGTGCCTTGGTCACTAACAATGGCTCTAGGTATTCCAAACCTGTAGAAAATGTGAGACCTAACAAAATCCATAACAACCCGAGCATCATTAGTCCTGGTGGCTTTAGCTTCCACCTATTTAGAAACATAATCAACAGGAAGCAGAATATAGTAAAAGGCAAAAGAAACAGGAAATGGACCCATGAACCCATGAAATTAATACCTCGGACATCAAACACCTCACAAAACAACATAGGTTGTGGAGGCATCTCTTGTCTCCAAGAAAGAGTACCACCTGCTCTCTGACACTGCTCACAAGTGCTACAAATCTTCCACGCATATTTGAAGATGGCGGCCCAATAAAATCCTGAGTCAAGCACCTTTCGTGTTGTCCTTTGGGTACCAAGATGGCCACCTACTGTAGAAGAATGGCAAAACTAAAGGACTGACTCAATCTCATGATATGGAATGCATCTTCTAGTAACCTGGTCAGTACACAATCTCCACAAATAGGGATCATCCCAAACATAATATTTAACATCACTCTTAAGTTTATCATTTTTAGCTCTAGATGCAAGTCGAGGAGAAACAAATGCAACCAAATAATTTAGAATATTGGCAAACCAAGGGGTGGGGAAAGAAACATAAATATTCAAAAGTTGTTCATCAGGAAAATCATCTTTTATAGGCATCACGTCAACATCTCCCTCAACCCTGCTCAAGTGTTCAGCCACCAAATTTTGTGCTCCACTCCTATCACGGATCTCCAAATCAAACTCTTAAAGCAAGAACATCCATCTAATTAGCCTTGGTTTGGAATCAACTTTCTCCAATAGGAACTTTAAAGATGCATGATCAGTGAAAACTATAATTCTAGAACCAAGAAATAAGACCTAAACTTATCCAGAGCAAATACAATAGCTAAAAGCTCTTTTTCAATTGTGGTGTAATTTGCTTGTGAAGCATCTAAAGTCCTGGAAGCATAATAAATTACCCTAGGCAGTTTGTCCACTTTTTGAGCAAGGACAACCCCTAATGCATAATTAGAAGCATCACACATCAGCTCAAGAGGGACTGTCCAATCAGGTGCTTGGATAATAGAAGTGGTGGTCAAGGCTATCTTGAGGTAATCAAATTCCTCCATACATCTCTCATCAAAATCAAAGATCACCTCCTTTTACAATAGGTTGGATAGTGGAAGAGCCTTCTTGCTGAAATCTTTAATGAACCTACGATAGAAACCTGCATGACCAAGAAAAGAACGAACCTCTCGCACACAAGAGGGGTAAGGCAATTGTAAAATAACATCTATCTTGGATCTACACCAATTCCCTTATTTGAGATCACATCCCCAAAACTATGCCCTGCTCTACCATAGAATGACATTTTTTGTAATTTAGAACAAGGTTAGTTTCAATGCATTTATGCAGAACTCTGTCCAGACTATCCAAACATGCATCAAATGAAGATCCATAAACTGTGAAATTATCCATAAACACCTTTATGCAATTTTCTAAAAGGTCACTATAAATGCTCCCCATACACCGCTGGAATATACCAGGGGCGTTGCATAGGCCAAAATGCATCCTCCTATAGGCAAAAGTGCTAAAGGGGTAGGTGAATATGGTCTTCTCCTAATCCTCACGAGCAATATGGATATGGAAGTACCCAGAAAAACCATCAAGAAAACAGTAATGAGATTTACCTGCTAAGCGCTCAAGCATCTGATCAGTAAGTAGCAAAGGAAAGTGATCATTTCTTGTTTCTTGGTTGAGCCTCCTATAATCAATGCACTCTCCAACTGTTCTACACTCTCGTAGAAATCAGCTCGTCTCTTTCATTTCTCACCATTGTAATTCCTGTCTTCTTTGGAACCACCTGAACCGGGCTAACCCAATGACTATCATAAATGGGATATATAATCCCAGCTTGTAGAAGTTTTGTGACTTCTTTCTGATAACCTCAAGGATGACTGGATTGAGTCTCCTTTGTGGTTGCCTCACTGGTTTAGCTCCATCTTCGAAGAGTATCCTGTGCATGCACATGGATGGGCTAATGCTAGGAATATCAGCTAAGGTCCAATCAATTGCATTATTATGCTTCTTCAGCACTTCCAACAACTTCTCCTATTGATCAGCATCAAGGGAAGTGGAAACATTAACATGAAGATTCTCATCATCCCCTAAGTAAGCATACTTGAGGTTTTCAGGCAAAGGTTTAAGCTCCAGTACAGGTGCCTGCAAAACAGATGGCAAAGTAGCATACATAGATTCTGTAGCCTACACCTGAACAAGTAAATAAGATTGATGTATGATGTCTGCAACAATTTGGTTAGTGCAATCTGATTCCACAACATTTAGATCAACAGAAATATGCAGAAACTCATCAATACAAGAATTACACATTTCAGAATCAGTGCAAGTATGACAAGTGTA
>NC_032010.1:16162751-16192905 GCF_001865875.1 Lupinus angustifolius
ATTGTGTACTCCGACAATCCTAGTTCAAAAGAACTATCATACTCCACCATAAGGAGTATACCCACATCACATACCTTGCGTCAATGCTAACTAATGTTTGTGTCACATCCTTGCATCCAAGCCAATGCCCATGTCACACCTCTGAATCTCTACTAATGCTCGTGTTACAACTTGCATCAAAGCCAATGCCCATGTCACACCCTACATCAAAGTCAGCCATCGCCCTTGTGCTTTTGTGGATTTGCTAACAATTAATAGTTTTCACTATGATGTCTCACACACGCCATTACGATATTCTCTTTCTCATCTCCAATGAGAACATTCTCTCAACATCTAGAGAGATATTGTCAGCATCTAACTCAACACCTTTGTCTCTATCTCCGCCTTGATCCTAACCCGATACATGAACTTATGGGGTTCTAGATCAACACATACATCACTCACACTACAGTTCTGCCATGTTTCCTTCTCCTTCAATTCATCTACTCTATCTTTGCCATTACCTTTGACGCACCTTGTCTAGCCATCACGTCTTCACCCTCTTTAGTCGTCTGGGCTAAGAGCCAACTACCAATTGGCTCTTATACCAATTGTTGGTGCAGCGGAAGCGATCGTTGCGCAGCGTTGGCCACAAGCAATCAAATAAAGGCATAGAATAAATATAAGAGAAGAAACAAGAGAAACTAAAGTCACTTAAATACATGGTACTATGGGGTATAATTTTTTAAAAGGCACTTATTGTGTGCGTGAAGGAAAAATTTGGAAAGATTACTACTCATCTCACTTGTGCAAAATATATGAATAAAAGTAAAGGGGATGTGGTTGTAGTTGAAATTAAATTAGTTAAAAGAAAATATATCCTGGATGAGTGGAACAAACAGAACCCGCTCCTCAATTTCCTGAATAACCTACGTGATTTTGCTATGAGAAAGAGGGGTTCAAGATTTATCACCTAAACATTTTAATAAACATTCCAAAAGAAAAGCCATTGTCCACGTTGGCGCAACAGGAGTAAAGATTAACAAAAAATTGATTAAGAATCATATATTGTCCAATAGACATGATAGAGCAAAGCAATTTATTGGTTAAAATAAACATTATCTTAAGATGAGATCATTACAAAAGAAACGAAAAGGTTTGTACCTATTTTTCTAGGTTTCTCTCGGATAGTTTGAATTAGGAGAGAAGTTTTTTTTTGTTCTCTCCCCATTTTCAATACATTTACTGGGATTTACAGTTTAAGGTTAAGATTCCCATGTGATAACCTTTAACACTATTCTCATTATAATAACTAAAAACTTTATCTTAATAGTAAAAGAAAATTAATTATAAGGTATAACTACATAGTCTACCTAGATAATTTTTTAGAGATAACTATGATAAAGATTAATCAAATAATTAGGGGTTGACTATTAATAAATATATCTATTTGTAAATTAGTTGAAAAATTTTGTGGTGTTACGAGCACTGTTAAAAGTATTTTCAATAGCGCTTCAAAGGCGCTATTGAATATAACATATATTCTACAACGTTCACATAGACAATGCCTAAAAGCGCTATTGAATAACAATTTTAAGTGTTGTTGGTTTATTATTGTAGCGAAATGATAAATCCATCTCAAAGATGGTCATGATACAACACTATAGCAGTAAGGAGTTTAATTGTTTTTAAATAATAACACGAGAATATCATCTAAGTGATTCATGTAAAAAAAATAATGCACAAAGTTTATCTCTAAAGCAATTTATAACAGCTTTTTAATCATACTTAATAAACTCAATACAATTAGTTATACTTAAAACAATTTATTTCTCAATTTTTATTAATTGCATCATTATTTATGAGTTCAATACAATTAGGTATAACGAACTACAATAATAATTAAAAAGAATGTTATCAATTTTTTTAACAATCACAGACAAGAAAGTCAAAAACCTAACATTATTAACTATATAAAATCGGTATTTAAACAAAGTTTTAAAGTATTATACTTGTTTTATCTCAATACGTTCACAAAATCTGAATCATTACACCAACTTTAAAAAAAATTGTGAGACATATAATGTCAATCAAACAAGGCTTATAAATTCATGAGGTCAATATGAAGTTATAATATATCATTATGTTGGTGCAGCGGAAGCGATTGTTGCGCAGCGTTGGCCACAAGCAATCAAGTAAAGGACATACGAGTAAATAGAAGAGAAGAAACAAGAGAATTTGTTAACGGGGTTCAGCCAATTGTGCCTACGTCCCCAGGAGCGTCGAGCGGCTACCAAGATATTATTAGAGAATAAGGATTACAAACCCTAGCACACCCATGGGCCCACCTGCCCATGGGGTGTTTCTATTAGGTGCTTATATCTGGTGCACATTATAACAAGGGACTTGAGTCCAATATATAACATTGATTTTCTACTATATTCTAATTCTAGGCAATGTGGGACTTCATATAATAACATATTTCAAACATCCCCAACAATCTCCACCTTGATTGAAATAGACGAATATCTCGCTCCTTAGGAAATCTACACAAGAATCTCCACCTTAGTGAATATATGACTCCACCTTGTTCAATGTCTAATTCTCTTTAATTGCTCCCCTACAACATAGACCTTCCGCCTAGCCACCTATTGCTAAGAAGTCTTTCAATATATTGGAACATCTACACAAAAGTTCACCAACAATCATCCTCTTCAATACTCAGTCAAACTGAATCTTGGAGCTTCCTTGGAAAGCCTCAACCGCTACCACCATTGTGTACTCCGACAATCCTAGTTCAAAAGAACTATCATACTCCACCATAAGGAGTATACCCCACAGCATACACCCTGTGTCAATGCTAACTAATGTTTGTGTCAATGCTAACTAATGTCTGTGTCACATCCTTGCATCCAAGCCAATGCCCATGTCACACCTCTGAATCTCTACTAATGCTCGTGTTACAACTTGCATCAAAGCCAATGCCCATGTCACACCCTACATCAAAGTCAGCCATCGCCCTTGTGCTTTTGTGGATTTGCTAACAATTAATAGTTTTCACTATGATGTCTCACACACGCCATTACGATATTCTCTTTCTCATCTTCAATGAGAACATTCTCTCAATATCTAGAGAGATATTGTCAGCATCTAACTCAACACCTTTGTCTCTATCTCCGCCTTGATCCTAACCCGATACATGAACTTATGGGGTTCTAGATCAACACATACATCACTCACACTACAGTTCTGCCATGTTTCCTTCTCCTTCAATTCATCTACTCTATCTTTGCCATTACCTTTGACGCACCTTGTCTAGCCATCACGTCTTCACCCTCTTTAGTCGTCTGGGCTAAGAGCCAACTACCAATTGGCTCTTATACCAATTGTTGGTGCAGCGGAAGCGATCGTTGCGCAGCGTTGGCCACAAGCAATCAAGTAAAGGACATACGAGTAAATAGAAGAGAAGAAACAAGAGAATTTGTTAACGAGGTTCAGCCAATTGTGCCTACGTCCCCAGGAGCATTGAGCGGCTACCAAGATATTATTATAGAATAAGGATTACAAACCCTAGCATACCCATGGGCCCACCTGCCCATGAGGTGTTTCTATTAGGTGCTTATATCTGGTGCACATTATAACAAGGGACTTGAGTCCAATATATAACATTGATATTCTATTCTAATTCTAGGTAATGTGGGACTTCATATAATAATATATTTTAAACATCCCAACACATTACTTGTTTCATCACAAATTTACAACAAAATCCTACCAAAAATCCATACTTCACTAACATACACCAAAAATCAGGTTTGTGGTAATCCATCTAGTGGATATCATGATCATGTTACCAATTAGTCTCAGTGTTGTCTTTCTAAGGAGACTTTATTTAGTCATACGTGCTTAGTTTATACATGACTGAATTATATCATATCCATAAATGAATCCCAATGCTCTTATGCCAAAATATAATGCTTTAATTTTCATAACAAAAAATTATACAATATGTGAAAGCTTAAAATGACATGAAGAAGTCTTTTTATTACCATTTTATATCAATTTAATGTACCCAATATCATTTTAAGCTTTGGCATATTGTATCATTTTCTGTTATCAAAATTAAGGTATTATATTTTGGTATTAGATGAGGTTGATTCATTTCGTACTGTGCTATGAGTCAATTATATTTAAACTGGGCACTCAAATACTAGATAGAGTCTAGCCTTTAAATTAACATGTGCATAACATGTGTTTGGTCTGAGTGTGACAATTCCGGATAGTTGAAAAATAGTATTGAGACTATCTACCTAATATTGTTGTTCTATTGTACGGTGACCATGATATCCACTTCATGGATTATCCCCAACCTACTTATGGTGGATGCTAATAAATGATAGAGAATTAGTACGATCTAGTTGTAAATTTGAGAGATGAAACAATATTATAACTTTAGGCTATCATATACTATAACTTTATATTGACTTGAAGTAATTATTTTGTATTTTTAAGGGTATTTTCTTATCTTTTGGGTAAAGAATTAATCAATTTCAGTGTATGTGGTTTCTCCTTCCAACAATTATAGTTCTCAAGAATTGAACTATTAACTTTTTGGTCATCCTGAATTGTTCATATATTGACTTGAAGTATATATAAAGTCTTCATGAACCAATTTTGATAAAAATATTTATCACATTTCAATAAATAATAATTTTATATAGTAGATAAATTTCATTTTTTGTTTTGGTTTTTATTGTGATTGTTAAAAATTATGAAATCAGCATTTTTAATTGTTATTATAATTATAACTAATTGTATTCAAATCAGTATTTTTAATTGTTATTATAATTATAACTAATTGTATTGAAATCAGTAATTATAATGAAAATATAAAAAGAATGAGCTATAAAATGCTTTACTTATAGCTAATTGTATTGAATTAATTAATTATAATGAAAAAAAGCTAAGTTCTGATTTGCTTCAGGTGAAAAATCGGTCTAGCTATAAATTTGTCACGAATAGGTTAAGGGTGTTATTTAAAGAAAAAAACTTTACCTTTATAGCGATCTAATGTTATCATATTTGAGAAATATTAATGATTATTTTCATTTTATAATTGGAGGCAATGTGTTTTTTTAATACTAATCATATATGCGGTACTTCTTGCTTATAAATTTAGATTGATATTTTACATTACGAATCTCACTTATTCAAGGAGTATTAAAGTCTTAATTAATTTCATGATTATGTTCTTAATATTATAATAATCTCTGTTATTTTAAAGAATATTAAAATCTAAATTAGCATGATGATTTTATTGTTCCTATTATCATCAATGCATGTGTGATTGTTTTGTTTATTTTGGCCGCATCCTTGACAAAAAGAATTGTTGTTAATGTGGTAAATGTTTCAAATTTGGATATCTACAATTGCATTTCACTTCAAACATATTGCTGTTATGACCTCAACAAATTAAAATATGGTTACTATCCATTTTACTTCTTGTATGTTGGGTATGCTATCCTTGTATTTTTTAATCTTGTACTTTAAAATATTACTATTATTTTAGAAATTATTTGTATACCTTAAATGTTCATTTCCTATAGGTTATCATAAGGTAAGTTCATTAAAATTGTTTATTTTTTAAATTTATTTAAATATTTGAAATCTAATTTTTCTAATTTTATTATTGCAAGAGAATAAATTATATTCAATCAGAATGATCTATGAGGATTAAGTTATTTTATTTTGTATATTATTAAACATATATATATATATATATTTTATTTGGTAAGCAATCAATTATATTACCATAAAAACCTCAGATATAGAAGTCAAAATTTGTTCTTCTACAAAGGCACCCAATAATAGTAGTTTTTATCTCAACAATTTTCTAATATGAGAACTTAACAATTGAGAATCAATATTTCATTTTACAATTCTTACACTCTAAAGAATTTTTTACCACTTCAGGGTACAATGGATTTGCTTATTCTTTTCAAACTTTAAAAAGAGTAGTCTCTCATAGTTTTGGTTATCAAATGATCTTTTACATACTTTATATATATAATCGTTTCCTTTTACTTCGATGATGAATATTTAGTACAATAAAATTTAACTTTTTACTAAGTTGAAACCAAATATAAATTTTCGAAACATTCCATAAACATAAAAGGAATATAAAAATATGCACTGAAATTTACCTATCAAAAGTCAAAACAATAAAGTAACCCCAATATCATATTGGAGACTTTAGGATAGCGGGGAGTTTACATAAATGCACCACAACAAATTTAAGTATTCTATGACATTTGTCAGATTCGCCATTTAAATGTTATATGTATCATATAACATGAGATTACTCTTTAAAATCTAGAAAATCACACTGACACCCCTGAGTTTTAGTGAAATTACACAAACTACCTTCATCTTTATACATACACAAACCTCCCCTAATTTTTATACTTTAATTACAGTGACTACCTCTGCATAAGAAATAAGTGTAATATTTTAAACAAAAAATGTGATAAACACAATTAAGTTAAACGAAATATGATATATTGTGGAGACAAGTCCAAATAATATATGAATCAATATTTCTTTATTATTTTTAGTTCGTTACACCATATTATAAGAGCGATTTAAACAATATTTCTTTAGAATTGTTGATGCATTTTGTAACCAAAAATAATAAAGATACATTGATTTGTATATTATTTAGACTTGTCTACACAATATATCATGTTTTGTTTAACTTAATTGTATTTATCACATTTTTTGTTTAAAGATTACACTTATTTCTTATGTAGGGGTGGTAAGTGTAATGAAAGTATAAAACCTAAAGAGGTTTGTGTATGTGTAGAAAAGTGATAGGTAGTTTGTATAATTTCACTAAAACTCATGGGGTATCAGTGTAATTTACTCTTAAATCTAATAACCGGTAAGAACACTGTACATAATCTAGCAGTTCCTGAAAATGGCAAATTTGATATGAAACTATGCATCATAATATGACTAGATCCAAACATCAACCTTCGTTTTTAGAGGAGGCCTTTAGTGGCCTTAGTAATTTCATGGCCTGTAATTTTTATATAAAATAGGAAAGAAAAATATATGTAACTGAAGTATAAAAGTTATGTACATTATCAGTGTATTATTCATCATTTATATTTAATTATTATTAACTCATCAAGAAAAATAATATAAATTAATAGTAAATAATATATTGACTATATATAAATTTTTAATCATAAAATAGTCATGTTTATAGAATATATGATACTACGTTTATAACAACAATGCTACAGATGATTGATCGTGATCATAAATGTGAAAATGGTTGATCGAGTGGTTGTTATGTTTTCGTTATTGACACCTCTAGGCCTTTTAATGTTGGGTATGCACCTGTTGGGCTTAAAACCAAATTTCAGGTCCAGAACAATGATTCTATTTCATGATAATGGAATTTGCTTAATTACATACACTGATTTGAGCAACTTCCCATACGTACACTAAACAAATCAACTATAACAAAAAAAATGAGAGGTTAAATCATTTAGAGAAGTTAATAAAACTATAATACATAATGAACCTAAACACAAGACGCCCCATCCACATCTCATGTCAAAGTTTAAACCCCTCCACAAGTCCTACTCACTAACCCAAAGAAACTAATAACAACGTAATAATAAAAAACATCTAAATCTACATCTTTGTCTCGACTTAAACTAAGTGAGCCCATAAGCCTAGAAGTTCACCTTCTCCTTTCTGGTGTCCAATGTGGCAAATCTTGGCTAAAATGAATAGACACCACCCTAGAGTCCAACAGCTCCATAATGGGAGTAAAATTCACACACCTTGGTACCTTATATTGATTAATAGATGCACCTCTTGAGATTGAATAATCCATAAGTTCCTCAAATGTTCCACTCTTCACCACCCTGATTTCCAACGGCCCAATTGAATGATCTGTTACCCTGCACTGCCTATACACCGAGTTCAATGATTCCTCCATCTCCAAACAACATTGGTTCAACACATCATGACTCGGTGAGTTGGATGAACCCTTTGTCAACAACTCCCAATATATAACATAATGACCTGGTATTGTCTTGGTGTCTGCATGGCTAGTGTATTCGACTACACTTGTGTTGAACTTTGCCAAAAGTTTTGAAGCATTCTCCACTGCTATTTGTAACTCTGACTCATTCGTTTTGTCTGAATCAATGTTGAGTAACACGTTCTTCCTTCGCACAAAATGGAATTGTGGTGCTGAGTTATGGAACCCGGTGACTCGGAGGATGTCACCAACTCGGTAACGATATAGCCCCGCGTAGGTTGTGATCACTAGCTCATATTCTTTTCCAACTTCTACATCAACAAGATCAACGAGTCTTGGAGACAAGTCACAAGTGAACTCGACTGATTCATGTGGGAGAAACTCGAAGTATGCCATGTTTGGCATTATAGTGTAGGAAACCTTAGAAGGTGTGCACATTGGATTAAGGTTAAGTCCAAAGTAACACTCTGAGGAAGCATACATAGTACATGCCATAGGCAAACCACCACTATAGTAGTTGAGTGTTGGAATGTATTGGGCCATAGCACCTGTTACAATCACGTCTAGGTATTTGGTGTTGGGCCAAATCCTTATGATTATTCCTTCCCAATTTTCTTTTGAACATTCTTGTGTTATAAATGATGCCAACTCTTGGTTAGGTTTCATAATAGATTTCATATGATCCTTTAATGATGAGTCAGTGATCCGAGAATTCAGGGTTCCGGTTCGGATATCATGGGCTAGTTCAAACCAGTTAAGTTCGAGGAATCGGATTGCTCGAAGGAGGCCGGAGGCGAAGATTGCTCCAAGGCGGAGGACTTGGTTGCACTCTATGAGACCACAAAGCATTTGAATGTACATGCTTTGGAATGAGTTAGGGCACAAGATGGCTTCATTTGGGCTAGTATAAACCATGTATGGGTCGTAGGGTCGGGTCTTGAAATGCTCACTCTTGTAGTAGCTTGTGAGAACCGGACGAGCACATAACCCACTTGGTGTCTTTGTTTCGGACTTCACAAATAAAAGGTAAAGACCTTTTCCCTTGTCCAAACCTGGCACATAACTGTTCAATTAAAAAAAACACTATTAGAATAAATTTACTATTTAATTAACAACTTAGTCCCATATATTATTTTTCAATTATAGTTTAGTTTTTATATTTAATTATATGTACAAATTAATATTTAAATTTATAAATTTTATTTTTAATTGTCAACACAATCTTCCTGAAATTAAAATAGGAAACAAAAAGAGGTGAGAAGATGATACAAGTTTTCAAAATTTAGCAAATATATATTAAATTCTATGACTAAGTTTAGCTAATAATCATTTTTACTCAAAAGCTACAAATGTCACATTTTAATATATCATAAAGATGTTGCTCTTAGTAAATGTATCCTTTTTAATCAACAATTTCACATGGCATTGATGAACATTAATTAGGCACACGATAAGAGAGGAGCTAATGGAAAATATGAATATGGATCCTCTCAATTATTGGAGAGAGAATTGATATTTTTATACTTAGTGTTAGGATGAAAATATTATTACAAGTATAAACAAAAGAATATAATTGTCTTTTTATTTGGTTTTTTTGCTTTATTTTGTAAGGCACTTATCTCTCCATTACCAAAAAAGTCTTACTCCGAAAATATAGAAATGTTATAGGGCAATTGTTTGGAGGGGGGAAAGTAACTTACAGGTTCATAACTGGCATAAGGAGGCTGTACAGAAGTTGGCGACGATCCAGCTCTTCCTTAATTGTTGGCATCAGTTTTCTTTCTCCAGCTGAAGTCCCTGAACTGCAGATTCAGATTTGCCTTTAGTTAACCGTAAAAGAAAACAAAGTTGATGTTTAACTCACTTACATCATTCATGAATGTACATGCTTTTGAGTGTACTTTCTTTTCTTAAGAATCAATAAAAATTAAACATGACAGGTGATAGTATATAAAAGTTAGTCTAGGATATACATTATTTTTAATAAGAGTGTAATACCTTGTAAGAAATTCGGATATGGGATGAGCAGACAGGATTGCAGAACGGTCGCCATTAGCGATACGCTGAATCTCAGGCTGAACATCCTCGTACATGATCACTGGGATTTTGGACTTGAAGGTTTCGCGGTCGGTGGCCCCGCCAAGTTTGAAGCGTTTAAGCCACTCCGTCTCCGCATTCCGGCTCAGAATCTCCGCCAGCACCCGCTGTTGCACGGTGTCAGCATTTCGGGTCATGTCCTCTATGAATTGTAACGCTTTGGCGTCTTTCTCGCATGCTGGGGGACCCAATGGAGATGAGAGAATTGAATCCACTGCCATTTTATTTAATTAGCACTAGAAGCAAATAAAACTGAGAGTTTGAAGATTCAGTTGGAGTGGAAGGAGAAAATTGAGAGGGTAGAGAACTGAGGTTTTGTTTTCTCTTGAAAATGGTTAATTGGTAGTGTTGTAATGTGATGGAGGAATGAACCGTGTAGACTTTATATAGAGGGGGAGTAATGCTCTAAAGAATAAGGAAGGGATGCCATGTCATCCAAGAGTCCTCTCCCCCACTTTTATGCTAAAAAACAAAAAAAAAATAGTATAATAGATACTTGAATCCTTTAATTATGAGGGTAATGTCTATTTAGTGATAATATAAAGATTTATATATAGTCAATATATTATTTACTATCATTTATATTATTTTTATTCAAGAGTTAATGATAATTGAAAATGAGTAGTACATAATACAATGATAATGTACAAAATTCTTACATCGTCAATGTATATATCTTTTTTCTTAATTTATAATGAGATTACATTTTCTTTTTCTTCTTAAAAATACATATAATAAATATAACTATCATCTCAATAGAGGAGTCTAGCTTCCTTCTAAGTAAGACCCTTAAAATGAAGAATGAGAGAGTGAGACGTTTAGGTTTGGCCTAAATAAGAGGAATTCAATAATAGAGAAATTCTAGTGCTTATTTATTATGCTAGTGTACCTAAATCACTAGTTATAATGACATGTTGTCAATTAATTTATTAATATATAACTCTTTCTATCCGTATTCCGTACCAACAAATATTTATTACAAATAAAAAACATTTGGTTAAAATAAAATATTAGTCTAAAATTGCATATAACATAAATGCATGTGATTTAGTGTATTTTCTAAATATATAGTAATCTCTCAAAAAACAAAATGGACTATAACAAAAAACTTACCCACTTTAATTACAAATTATTATGTACTTATGTCAAGTACAAACATTAAACCTCATTACCTCATAGTGAAATAGGTTATGATTAGTTTTTTATCTTATATTTGATATCTTATAAAGATGTGTTACTCTATATACTACTATTTTTTATTGTTGAAAAAAATATATTCAAATTAAAATTTTAATAATTAATTATTTTTACCAATAACAAATAGTGACATATTAAATGATACATTTTTAATACAGAAGGTGTCCATACATATTCTAAAGAGTGGATTCTACTCAAATTGATTAGAATCAATATGAGTGATAATTACATATTTATGTATTTAATATAATTGCATATTTAAGCTCAAATTTAGGACTCTATTAGTGAAGTTGGACTAACTCTATGCAAGATAATCTTTAATCCATTAAGTAGGTGATATGTGATGATGAATGAGACTTCTCTCAAGTAATAGAAAGACAAGTAATTTTTTTCTTTGTATTTTAAAGATAAAAGTGTAATATTATTTTAAATAAAAATAATATAAATGTCAATATGTTTTATTTTTTTCACTTTTATAAGTATTTCTCTTTCCATTGATGGAAAGAAATCTCAGTAAGATGATTGGTTTTGTACTAGTTAAAACAATTCAAAAAAACTAAATCATGATCAAATAAATTGATTTGGTTTGTTTAACAAGCATACAATAGAATTTAGGTTATCTCAGATGTATTCTCGCACTAGAGACAATCATATTCGAACGGGGACAATGTAAGGTTAACTCTCTCAGTGAATATTTTTTCATCCATAAAACTCGATCTCGAAATATTATTTAAGTAGTATCAAACATGTACCACTTAAATCAATACTCGTTGTTAGTTTAGTTTAGTTTGAACATCCAAACAAATTCCATTTTATTGGTTTGGTTTTTTTTTACACCAACCAACTCATAAATAAAAGGTTGTAGTGATTAAAAAAGTGAATAAGAAAAAAAGGAAGAAGGTGTTGTAGGGGAAGGAAGGGGCAAAGTGGGTCCACATCACGTAGACAAAGGCAGAAAAGGGGGCAGGCAAATGTGGGTGAGGGACCAACCATGCCAACAAAGGAAAAGGAAGCAGAGAGGTGGTTTTCGTTTTCGGCAGCTAATACGCGTAGCCCAACCATGGAACCGTTTCTGATCCCAATGTTGGGCCTCGACAGAGACGGCTTGCGGACTTACCAAGCATTTCGTTTTGCCAAAAAGAATTTCAAACTCGGCTGTCACAATTGTGATTATAATAATATGAGTAAATTACACCGACACCCCCTGAGTTTTAGTGAAATTACACAAATCATCCCTCACTTTTCTAAACTTACACAAAAAAGTGTATAAGAAATTACACTGACCACACCCCTGTATAAGAAATAAGTGTAATTTTTTAAACAAAAAATGTGATAAATCCAATTAAGTTAAACAAAACATGATATATTGTGTAGACAAGTCTAAATAATATACAAATCAATGTATCTTTATTATTTTTTGTTACAAAATGCATCAACAATTATAAAGAAATATTGTTTAAATCACTCTTATAATGTAGTGTAACGAACCAAAAATAATAAAAATACATTGATTTGTATATTATTTAGACTTGTCTACACAATATATCATGTTTTGTTTAACTTAATTGCATTTATCACATTTTTTGTTTAAAAAATTACACTTATTTATTATACAGGGGTGGTCAGTTATTATACAGGGGAGTCAGTGTAATGAAAGTACAAAACTAGGGGAGGTTTATGTAAGTTTAGAAAAGTGAGAGGTGGTTTGTGTAATTTCACTAAAACTCAGGGAGTGTCAGTGTAATTTACTCTAATAATATTGTATTTTTGTGAGTCTCAACAATGGGCTGTATGAGAGTTTTCACAATTATGATAAATGCAACATAATTATAGTTTAAGGAAAAAAAATATATGTGCGGACAAAATATAAGTTTTATATATTATTACTATATTATTTACTATTGATATTTTGTTAACATTGATTTTTTTTAAAGTAATTCAAATGAATGGTGAATAATATAGTTAAATTATATATAAATATTTATATTGATAATGTAATTTAAAAGAGTTTGTGTCTTGATGATATGTCTAATTCTTGTCTATTCCCTTTTGTTTTGTGAGTTTGTGTTGTTCTTATCAAATATCTATTTTCATCGTGAATCATAATATATATTCTATTTCTGATTAGGACATGGAAGACAACATTCAATGTTCTTTATGCTAAATGTGTCAATGAGGAGAAATTAGAAATGTGTTTTATAGTTCACCAAAAGCGATATATGTTTAGTCCACGAACGGAATATTTTTCACTGTTTTAAAAGATGTACTTACAAAATATAACCAGAAATGATAAATGTCTCTAAATCTATCTACTTAATCTTTTGCTAGTTTTATTTTTTGGGATAGAAAAATGTTGCAAGGAAGGGGAAGAGGAGGATAGGAAAGGGGACAAGGGACAAAGTAACATTTTAGTCTGTGCACTCTAAATTTATCCATTAGGCTTAATCAATTAATCACTTTTACAATTGAGAGTTATTTCTCTAATAGAATGAATAAAAATAGAAGGTTTAAGAATCATTTAATGATTGTTTCATGACTCTTAATTCAAAAAATTTCTCCCAAAAAAATGAATCAAATTTTATATTATTAACTAGTAAGTTACCCGTGCATTCGCATGGGGCAATTCACTCTTACACATGGTTAAGATCAACTATGTCTAAAGTAAATTTAAAAAATATATGTATCAATTAAATTATATAAGAAGATAAACATTAATAGATTTGTATTATAATCAATTATACATAATATGAAATTTAATATGTTAATATTAATTGCAAACGTTTTAAGATCTTTTTTAATAATTAGTATTAAAATCATTATTTTGAAATAAATTCATTGTCAGTTATTTTTAAGGGAGTTAGAATATCAACATATTTCCTTATTAATTGTAATATCATAACTCATTATATGACTAATTGAAAAGAGGAAGACAATTTCGACCATATATTTGTAGCCTCATTATTAATTTTTCGCAAATTTATTATTTACAGTTATGCAAATTTATATCCATAATGAGCATTGCTTAAAATTAGCGAATGATAAATAATTTAATCAAAATATAAATCAAATCAATTAATTATCATAATCAATTATACATAATATGAAATTTAATATGTTAATATTAATTGCAAATATTTTAAGATCTTTTTTAATAATTAGTATTAAAATCATTATTTTGAAACAAAAGTAATAAAAAGGTCTAAGGGAGTTATAATATCAACATATTTCTTTATTAATTGTAATATCATAACTCATTATATGACTAATTGAAAAGAGGAAGACAATTTCGACCATATATTTATAGCCTCATTATTAAGGTTTCGCAAATTTATTATTTACACTTATGCAAATTTATATCCATAATGAGCATTGCTTAAAATTAGCGAACCATAAATAATTTAATCAAATCAATTAATTATCATAATCAATTATACATAATATGAAACTTAATATGTTAATATTAATTGCAAACGTTTTAAGATCTTTTTTAATAATTAGTATTAAAATCATTATTTTGAAATAAATTCATTGTCAGTTATTTTTTAAGGGAGTTAGAATATCAACATATTTCCTTATTAATTGTAATATCATAACTCATTCCCACATTCATTGAACACACACAACAAATAAACACAAGTGAACACAAAAAGTAACAAAAGTAACATAATAATAATAATAATAATAATAATAATAATAATAATAATAATAATAATAATAATAATAATAATAATAATAATAATAATAATAATAATAATAATAATAATAATAATAATAATCTTATCAGGATATGAAACCTAGAGACACAACAAAAACAAAAGTAGTAAAATGTTAAAAAACACAAGAGGATATGAAGCTTATCACTAAATAATAGTAGTAAAGCCACAAAAGTAAACATTACTTCGAAATTGACATACCAATAAAAGTGAAAAAATGGTACTTATTAAACCCATTGAATAGCATACTCACACTGACTTATATCAAAGATAATAAGTAATGGTAAACATAATATCAAAGATAATAAGTAATAGTAAAGCAAGAGTAACAAAATAAAATTGTTAAATTTTGGTACTTATTAAATAAGAGAATAATGTATCTCCTCGTATCAGGAGATAACTTATCTCCTCTAGCCAGTAAAAATGTGACATGTGTGCTATTTTGTTTATTTTTAAAAATATTTTTATAGAAAATGATAAAACATGACACATGTCATGATTTTACAGGCAGGAGGAGATAATTTATCTCCTTATACTAGGAGATATTCCATTCCCATTAAATAAACACCAAAATGTGTTTCTAAAACAACAAATGTAACACTGAAAACAACAAAAATATCATAGCAATAGTAAAGCAAGAGTAAAAAAACAAAATAGATAGAGTAAAATAGTTACAAAAACCAACGAAAGGAAAGGAGAAAAATTACATTCGAAACTCTGTAAGAACAAATGTAGCTAAAACAAAGTTAAAGGTAAAAATGACATCAAATAAAGTGTTATGGTAAAGTGGAAGTATAATAGTTACACAAACAAACAAAAGGAAAGAGTTATACCTTCCAAACTCGAAATGATGAAGAAATGAAGGAGAAAAAATATTGTATCCAATATACTTACCCCAATATATTCTTACCCAATAAAATGACTTCTCCAAGTATTGGTAAATGTAGTAGGTACATACAAAGCAAGGCTTCATAGATAAAGAAGTACAACGATGACACAATCTTTTGAGAGTGAAAAAATATGGTATAATATGATGAAAAAATAATAGATGAAAATAAAATTCATGAGATGAACATCAAATAAATGCTACCACGTTTAAGGGAAGCGAAAGAAACGACAAGTGAGAAGAAGAAAGAAGAAATGCACACCACAAAAGCTTGACTGAACCAGATTTGAAATAAAAATAAAATAGAGTTTATTGAAGTGTTTGACGGATTGATAGGAATTATTAGAGGTGGGCCATGGGTCTTAATAAATTATTAAATGTTAAATATTATATATGTGAGTAAATAACAAGAGGATAAGAAGAGTCAAATGTATGGGTTGGCTTTGATCATGTGTGATAGAGTGTATGTCAGGAAGTGAAGCTTTTTAGGAGGGAAATTTTTGGATGAGCAATTGACATGTGGCATAGATGACATTCTTTTGTGCTAAGCAATTGACATGTGACATAGAGGACATTCTTTTGTTAAATAGTAAATAGAAAGAAAAAAGTATAAAACTGAATAGAATTCCTATTTAGTATTAGATCCTACAATTTAATTTAAATAATCTGGTTCTTTAAAAAAAATGTGTATCATATATTCAGATCTATGTTCAATATTGAACTCTCTAATATCAGAAGTCTGGAGAGATTTTCTATGTCTAGAGATGAAGATAATTATAAGAGGATATAGAAAAATTTATTCCAACAATAAACTTGTTTGAGTGCAAGTACCATATTTTCGAAAAGACAAGTACAAGTCCCAATTAATTGATTAAATGAGGTCATATGAATGATGATGTATACGGCAAGGCTAGGTCAAGCTGCCTATACCATGAAATTAAATTTCACTATTGCCCACGACATGTCTGAAATGGACAAGGATAATTAGAGAAAAGATTATATTAATAGTAGCAGAATTAATATTCTTCTTTTTTATTCTTATCAGTGGCTAACTGGTTTTCAGTTTGGGTCAGTTTTGTCCCGAACAAATATGCTGTTCATAATTGATTGTTTGTACTTATGTTTTTTAAAGTTTAAAATGCACCATGTCCATTTAATTTTTTGCAAAAGTTTTGTAAGTTTGGAGAAGACTTCAGAAAATTGTGCAGATTGTACTTTTGAGTATATACTTACTAATTTCATCCCTAAAAAATTTAAAACTAAAATTAATTCTAAAAAATATTAAATTTTTGTCAAACTAATTATTTTCAATATTTTTATTATAAACTTTTGGGACACTCGCTTTTTTCACAATTTTTTTATCTATTGCCATGAAAATTCAATAGACGAATAGTGATTCAATAAAAAATCATATAAGTAACATTGGACACGCATTTGTAATTATTGGGTAATATTTTGAATCTCTATATTTTCATGAATGAAGTTGATAACTCAAAATTTATAAAATCTAAAGTAAATATCCGAATAAAAATGAAGAATTTCAACCGGGTCCGCCGCTTAAATAATATGAACACCTTCCATCTAAATTATGGATAGTTATTTAAGCTTACTATATTTTCATGGGTATCAAATACATAAGATTTATAACATATTTTATATGGTCTAACCGTCATGGGAATCATCTATACTATATATAAAGTCAAAACTTGAAATAACTTCTTCATGGTGTAATTTTCATTTCCTATATTGCCCTTAATATTATTTAATTTTTACAAAAAAACTATATAATCTAAACAACTACCACCAATACATTAATTAATCACACATCTCACCTTAAATTAAATATTATCATAAACACACAAAAAATATTATATAAAGTACACCGAACACAATAAATACATTTTAATTCAAAAAACGAAATATATAAAAATTGAATATGTAGTATCACACAATATTTACCGGCAGGCACGAAATGCCTGTACACACTAGTAATAATAAAGTACGGAGAGCAAGTTTCTGTAAGGCTGTAACAGAAGAAAGATGCAGGGAGTTAAAGATAGAACAACCGCCAAAAGATTTCACAAGATCTTCAACATCATTATGTGCCCCAATCACGTGTGCATCCTTTCTAGTGAAACTTCCTATTCAAATTTTTAGATACTCCTCTAGTTAAAATATTAATTTTATTTCTATTTGAATATTATGTATTATTTTATAATTTCTTATACATTTTAAATTAAAATGATATTTATTTTTGTGTAAATATTATTCTTATTCTTAAAATTCATCCCACACTTTATATTTTATATTAACAACAATTTTCTCTCTACTTTTTTCAATCTTTGAATCTTTATTTTCTAATAAGAATAACAACAAGTATTATGAGGAAATAAAAATTACAAAACAGCAAACAGGAAATAATATAAATTATAAGATGAAGCAATTCTGCATACTTTTATTGAATGATAAGAAACTCCTTTATAGGGAGAGAATACAACAACTAACAACTTGCTAAGCTTAAGGATGAGATAAAGATAAGGCTAACAATATTCACTGCTAATAATAAGCTACTAACAATAATGCAGCTAATGAAAAGATAACAACATTTTGAATACATTGTAGTACATGGTAACCAACTCATACGTTAATATCTCCCCGTAAGATGGACTGTCGTGAGACAAGACCAATCTTGGAAAGTAACGTGGATAACCTGGCCAAGGCAAGAGGCTTAGTTAGAGCATCTGCTAACTGATCATCACCAGGAATATGTTGAACTCGAAGCTTACCAAGTTGAACCTGTTCACGAACAAATGGAAGGCTAGAGCTAAGTGCTTCATTCTGGAGTGGAAAACCGGATTCTTGGAATATTGAGTAGCATTGAGATTGTCGTAGTAAATGGTTGGTGAAGAAGGTAAGGTTACACGAAGTTCAGTTAACAAGGATTGCAGCCAAAGTAACTCTGCAGTGGTGGAGGCAACTGCACGAAATTTAGATTCAGTTGATGACCTAGCAACTCCTTGTTGCTTCTTGGAACTCCAAGACAATGGATTGCGCCCAAGATAAACAATATAGCCTGAAGTGGAGACATAAGTGTCTTGATCACCAGCCCAATCCGCATCAGTAAAAGCATGGAGACAAGGGGGTGAGTCTCGGTAAAAGATCAAGCCATGGTCAATGGTGCCATTCAGGTAACAGAGCAGGCGTTTAAGAGCTGCCCAGTGCAAGTCAGTGGGTTGTTGCATAAATTGAGATAACTTATTTACTGCAAAGGCAACATCCATACGAGTAAGGGACAAGTATTGCAAGCTTCCAACTAAGGCCCGATATGTAGTTGGATTTGATAGAACAGTGCCAGCGTTGACAGTGAGAGCTGGATGGACGATCATTGGAGTTGAAGCTGGTTTGGCAAGGACCATATTAGCACGATGGAGAAGGTCCTCAATGTATTTCTTTTGACTAAGAAACAAACCATGAGGATGTGGGAGAACCTCGACACTAAGAAAGTAAGATAATGGACCCAAATCTTTCAATGAAAATCGTGAAGCCATGGTATTGATAAGCTCCTGTAATGCATTAGGTGAAGGTCCAGTGATGATGATATCATCAACATAAACCAGTAAATAGAATATCTGATCATGCCTGTGATACAAGAACAGTGAAGAATCGGCAATGGAATTTGTGAACCCGAAGTGGAGGGGAAAAGACCGAAGCTCATTGTACCAAGCTCGTGGAGCTTGTTTAAGGCCATAGATTGCTTTACGAAGCTTGCATACATGAGTTGGGTGATCTTTGTCTAGGAAACCAGGTGGTTGACACATATATACATCTTCTTTGAGAGATCCTTGGAGAAAGGCATTGTTGATATCAAGCTGTCTAACGGACCACCCACGAGTTACTGCCAAGGAAAGTATCAAACGAATAGTGGTGGGCTTGATAACAGGGCTAAAGGTCTCAGTGAAATTAATACTAGCTCTTTGGTGAAAACCCTTTGCCACAAGTCTAGCTTTGTAGCGTTCAATATCACCAGAGGGTTTGTATTTGATTCGATAAACCCATTTGTTGCCAACTAAGTTTTGTGAAGATTGAGGAGGCACAAGATCCCAAGTTTGATTGCGAATAAGAGCTTGAAATTCATCAGTCATTGCAGCCCGCCATTGAGGATCTTTAAGAGCTTGAGTAATTGTTTGCGGTTCTGTTGAAGAATGATTCAATGTGACTGTGTTTGCATACTTGGGATTGGGCTTGCGAAGGTTATTATTGAGCCTGGTAACTATGGTCCTTGTTGAAGGTACAGTGATGGATGGAGGAAGTTGAGATGTGGAGGAAGTAGGAGTAGTGGCAGTCTGTGAAGATGGTGGTGTAATAGTAGCGGAAGCAGTAGGTGAGGGAGCAGGGGAGGCCTCAACAGGAGACTGGTCATGATGAGGCTGCATAGTGGATAATAATGGAACATTAAGGACAGTCCATTCATCAATAGAAGGTGATCTTGTTGGCTCAACAGTGCTGCACAGGTCAGTAAAAGGAAAAACATCTTCTGCAAATTTCACATGTCTTGATGTGTATATGCGATTAGTAGATGGATGTAAACAATGATATGCACTTTGAGATGAAGAATAACTGATAAACACATATGGAAGAGACATAGGATCAAGCTTGTGAGTGGAATAAGGTCGTAGCCAAGGGTAGCAAAGACACCCGAAACTACGAAGTTTGTGATAATTTGGAGCAAGACTAAAAAGCTTGTGATAAGGTGACATATTGGCAAGAGTGGGAGTGGGTAAACGATTGATTAAATATGTGGCTATAGAAAGAGCATTAGACCAAAAAATGGGAGTTAGCTTTGCATGAGTAAGCAAAGATAACCCCGTTTCAACAATAAGACGATGTCGACGTTCAGCATAGCCATTATGTTCAGGTGTATGAGGAGGAGAGGTAAGGTGAGCAATGCCATTGAGAGAAAGATATGGAGTTAGTTTCTGATATTCACCACCACTGTCACTAAAAAATTGTTTAATTTTGTTGTGAAAGAAATTTTCAACCAATGATTTGAATCTAACAAAAATTTCGAACACTTCAGATTTCCTTTTGAGTGGATAAAACCAGATGTATTTAGTGAAATGATGCACAAATATCACATAATATTTATAGTGATCAAATGAGTAAATGGGAGCAGTCCAAACATCTGAAAAAATAAGTTCAAGTGGGTTATGAGAGGTAAGAGAGGAAAGAGAGAATGGCAATTTGTGACTTTTATTGATATTGCAAGCATTACACTTGGACAAAGGAAAATTCAAAATGGATAAATGAAAACTAGAATTTAAAATCCTAAGAACAGACAATGAAGGGTGTCCTAGACGATGATGCCAGTCATGTGAAGGTAATTTGACTGAGACAAAGGCTTGAGGCACATGTGGATTCCACTCATAAACACCAGCTTTAGTTGGACCCTGAAAAAGTGTTTGACCTTGAGAAAGCTCCTTAACACGAAAAAAAACAAGGTAAGAATTCAATACTAGTATTATTTTCTTGACAAAATTTTGAAACGGAGAGAATGTTACGAGCTATGGATGGAACATGCAAGACATTTGAAAAAGTGAAATTTGTAGAAGAAGTTGATAGAGAAAATGAACCTGTGTTTTGGATTGGAAGTGAAGAACCATTACCTATCACTAGTTCTTCAGTACTGTCATAGGGTGCATGAAGAGATAAGTTGGCAAGATCATTAGTAACATGGTGAGAGGCCCCACTATCAAGAAGCCAAGCATTTGAGGGAGGGTGCATGGCAGTAACAACATGAGCCTGTGGTGCATGAATTTTTGGTTGATATACCTTTGGTGTAGCACGGTTTGAAACATCAGAAGGAATTTGAATAGTAGGGAATCTACTTTTGAAAGAAGAACAATGGCTGAGGGAATGACCTTGTTCTCTACACCATTGACATTTGCCAAGATAAGGACGTGGTTGTCGAGGAATATGACCAGCAGTAGGACCAACAGGTGATGGAGATGGTTGATAATATTGTGGCTGAGAAGGGACCTGAGCAGATGAGGGCTTGCCACGATATTGAGCAGCATTCACAATAATAGGAAAATTGGAGAGTTGAACTTTTGGAGAAGCAGTGATCTCTTTGGTAATGAGTTTTTCATGAAGCTCCTCAAAAGAGATAGGAGTATCACTAGCATTGACAACATCAATGACAAATTTGTATTGTTCATAGTCTAATCCAGAGAGCACCTTTTCAATAATGTCTTCATGATCCATGGATTTTCCCATAGAAGCAAGGCGATCAATGCATTGCTTGATGGATTGCATATAAGAGGTGATGGATTGGTTGGAGTGAGTAATCTGGCTGAGGTTACTCTTTATTTGCTTGAAATGACCACGAGAAGGATTGGCATATGTAATAGCAAGGACATTCCATGTTTTTTATGCTGTTTTCGTTTGGGAAACAAGGGCAACAATATCATGAGATAGTGTGCCAACAATGACACCAAAAATCAAACGGTCTTGACGAAACCAAGGAAGGACAGCAGGATTAGCAGTTGTTACACCATTAGCGTCAGTTAGTAATGGTGGTGGGGAAGAGAAAGAACCATCAATGTACTTCCATAGATCATAACCAAGTAAGGTGGCTTGAAGCTGGGTTTTCCAGACATCATAGTTGGTGGAGGTGAGCTTTATGGCATTGTGAACTTGGATATGAGTGTAGGGTTTGGAAGGATCAGCAAGGTTGGGAATGGTGGTATTTTCTAAGGCCATGATGAATACAGGATAGGAAAAGTGGGTCGATTTTTTAATATGATACCATATAAGATGAAGCAATTATGCATACTTTTATTGAATGATAAGAAACTCCTTTATAGGGAGAGAATACAACAACTAACAACTCGCTAAGCTTAAGGATGAGATAAAGACAAGGCTAACAATATTCACTGCTAATAATAAGCTACTAACAATAATACAGCTAATGAAAAGATAACAACATTTTGAATACATTGTAGTACATGATAACCAACTCATACGTTAATATAAATATTTCAATAACAATATTATAAGAACAAATGACGGGAGATACTTTCAGTATACTCATCTTATGTTTTAGAACAATTCTGATGCTATCATTTTTAAAACTCTTTCCATGAAAATTATTATAAAAAATAGTTGGGTGTATGGGAAATAGAGTTTTGATTAGGAAATTTCTTTTAGAAATCTGTTTGTTATATTAGATTGATGTCTCGCGTTATATGTCTTTTATTAGCGTATATGCCAAATTAAAAAAAAAGAAGTCATTTATTTTTTTGAAACTGGAAATAATAATCAATTTGTGGGGAATGGCGGTGCATTTCTTTAATGTTGAGTTCTTAAGGTAACTAATAAATGAAGTAATGAACACATGTAATGATGTAATCAATAAATCCCTAAACTTCGTTAACAATAAAGTAAGAGAACAAGACTATTACTAGTAACCATCACAATCATTGGTGTAAGTCTCCCACTATATAAATGCTTGAAATCCAAGTAATGATTACATGTTTCGACGGACATTTTGTTATTCTTCTATTCAAAATTGCGTGAGTTCAAACATATAATATTCATAAGCTGTCCTTATTCTTCCTTGCTATGTATGTTCTTTTTTAAAATCTTAATGAAAAATTCGGTTCAATCAAGATTACTACTTCATAACGAACTTCTCATTAAAAAAATGTATTGGGTAACAAAGATATTGACAATAATCATGTTGTATTTACATTGGTCTAGTATATTTTCGAATTTTAAATTATCCTTAGTGCTTATGCATATCAAAGACACAAGACATGTGTAGATATTTTATTAGGTCTAACTCCAACTATTTGTTCTAGTCAAATTGAGGCCAGCCAACCCAAAAATTCTAGCCTCCATCCTTTTTATCATTTATTCCTTTTTAGCATCTTTTGAATTATCGAGTTAAATGGAAGTGAAGAAGGAGGTGAACAATTTTGACCTGAACTTTGAACATTGAATAAAGAAGTGAGAGGGCAAAAGCAATGTATTTTGACTTTTGGAGTATAAGCAAAAGTTTTAGTATGACACAGTTCCTATTTTTTCAATTATCTTGTTCAAATATCTATATTATTTTGTTAGAATTCTAACTTTTATTTTTCATCATCTCTAATAATAGAGGCATAAATATATTCAAATCAAAGAGGAAAAAATAATATAATTTGATATTTTTATTTTTAAAATATAATTAGATGACACTTTTACTCCTATATGTAAATGCAAAAGTAATAATTTACTTGTCAACGGAAAGTATCATTCCCCATTTTTCATATATACTTGGGTTGTAGGCTTTCTTAAGTCTTGAGGGTTGACTAATACGTACATCTAAACAAATAAGATGATAAATGTTATATAAACTATGGCATTTAGGAAATTATAAAAATGAAAGTGAAAATAAAAACCATAGACAAGTGGAGAAAACATGGAGAGAGGGAAGGGAGAAGGAAAGTGAAAACCGGAACATTTGTTGACTCACGTGGTTGGCTTTGGAGCAGTCAAAGGTACACGTATTGATGAATGAAGCATGCAGAATAAAACGCACGTGAAGCACATAACAAGGGCTTTGATCCTATTCCTATGAGTAAAGTGGGAAAATTCACCAATATGGTGCACTTTGACCGACTGGTGTAATTTTTCTGAAATCGGCAATGGTATTGTCAATTTCTATAATTTTTTTCTCTCACTCCCCCAAAATCGGCACAAGGGGGAGTTTTATTAAAAAATATTTTTTTTACATTCTCCCCCTAAATCGTCAATGGGGGAGATTTATATATAATATTTTTTTTGCTCCTCCCCCTAAGTTGGCAATGGGGAGGAGTTTTTGTTTTTTTCCTCCTATCCCCTAAATTGGTAATGGGAGAGTTTTTGATATTTTTTTTAATTTGTGAGAGTTGTATTATTAGTTTTAGAGTTTATTTTTTCAAACACTAACCCTAACAACACACAACATAATAATTTTTATTAACCCTAACAACAGAACATGATAATGAAATATTTTTGCAACATTAATATTGTCAATTAAATTTTTTAAACAATATTAGTGTTCTGCAACACTAATAATTTTTGCAACACTAATTTTTATTTCATTAATTGACAATATTAGTGTTGCAAAAATATTTCATTATCGTGTTCTGTTGTTAGGGTTAGGGTTGATATAAATTATTATGTTGTGTGTTGTTAGGGTTAGTGTTTGAGAAATAAACCCTAAAACTAATAATACAACTCCCACAAATTAAAAAAAATATCAAAAACTCCCCCATTATCAATTTAGGGGGTAGGAGAAAAAAAACAAAAAAAAACAAAAACTCCTCCCCCATTGCCGATTTAGGGGGAGGAGCAAAAAAAAAAATTATATATAAATCTCCCCCATGGACAATGTAGGGGGGAGAATGTAAAAAAAATGTATTTTAATAAAACTCCTCCCCTAGTGCCGATTTTGGGGGGAGTGAGAGAAAAAAATTATAGAAATCGGCAATACCATTGCCGATTTCAGAAAAATTATACCAGTATTATAATTTTTCAAAAAAGTACACTAAAATTGTAAATTTTCGATCAAAGTGCACCATATTACCGAGTAAAGTGTCCTCTTCCTACTTTGCTATGCCTCCCTACGCCTTCATTGATATTTGCATATTTCTTATACTTGAGGACATTACTACCGGACTAACTAAGCTTATGACACAACCCACAAAAATTATCATAAAAATGTATAATTTCTAATAGATTTGACATATGATTATAATTGGCTTTATTTTGACATTGTCCTTCCTCAAAATATTAGGAGACACTTCTACATGCATGTTGGTCTTACTCTCCACAAAAAAGTATTGGAATTTTTGCAACATTATTTACTTTTCTACCATTTGCACTTGCAAGAAATGAAAACATTTTTAATTCTTCTCAAATGATTATCCAATACATGGTACAGAATGTGAATGTAAAATATTGGCTTTGGATAAAAGAAAAGAGCTATAAACTTGTAATGTCTTACCTCAATTGGACAATAATCTTTATGCTAGCTTAGCCACTATTTACTCCTAGTTGCACTGTTGTATTTCACTGAACTATTGTAACTTCTCATACCCTCCCACCTTAATTAAATAAATATCTCTTTTTGTCGACAAAAAAAAATATACATTCCTTAAAATTTTGTCCATCTTTAATGAAACTAAAGGGTTCCTTTAATTAGAACTGGTATGTTATAATAGTATATTTTTTACACTAGCAATGATATTCCTTCACCTTTTAGATAAAAAATTAAGCTCTTTCGAAGTGTGTAACTGATACTCCAACAAGTATTGTTCATAGGAATTGAATTTTTGATCTTTTTGTCATCTTGAGAATCTAGTGGGATCTTATACTATTTTATGCGCAAATACTATCTAATGTTCAACCTCCTAGAGATCGATAATATTTATAGGTCTATGTTATGTATATGAAGAGTTGGTCCTAATGTCATAAAGTGATAGAGTACTTCATGCAAAGTTGTAAACCATACCTGACTTCTTAATACAATAAAGAATGGTAATTAAGAAACAAGAGAACTTGTAGTTCAAATGTCTAGTTCATACAAGTTGCAAAATATCCCTAGTATTGATTAACACTTTCCGCTCTAGTTGCCCACAGACATTTTGCTGCTGCTGGTATAGGGATGTACATGTATGCTTGTCTGGTTGGTTTTGGTACAAACCCTGCAAACGCATATGTTCAATGCATGTGTCTTTAAGAGAGTTTGAATGATAAAAATGTTATCTACTATTTTTTAAGTGTTTGAACTATTTACAGAGTCACAAACTATAGTAGCCAGACCAAGGCTTCAGATAAATGATGAAAGGAGTGACATGTTTCTAACTAGCTAGGATGGTGAATTTTAATCAGGTACAGATCAGTGTTTCCTTTTTCCTTGATTTGCTACATAGCGTTCCCGAAAGTCCCTCAAGTGTACCATTGTCTAGCTAATAGGGATCGTGTATTCCAACATTATCATATTTTTTTGTCTTGAATCAATTATGAAAATAGATATTCTCTATTACTGGAGGGTCCGTACCATATAAGATTATGACATATGGATTTTAAAAAAATTGATAGTTCAGATTTAAAAAAAAATTTAGGCAAAAAATTATTATAAATGATGAAATAAATATGGGCCTCATATTCCAGTACTGAACCTTCTAGTATTGGATAGGATCTCAGTCTATCAATTATATATTGTCACATAAATGAAAGAATTTTAAAAAATAATTAGCCCAAGACAATGAATAAAACACCATTTGAAATAGGTAATTTATGTCCTTGTGTAACTTGTTAAGGAGGAGGTGATATCCTACTTAATGATTACTAATGGACATAATCACTAAATTTATTCCCACTGAATAATTAGGTAGCTGATCGTGTAAAAATAGGAAAGTAAAGTGGGTGAGATGTATACTAAAAGAGAAATTTAGAATATTCTACTTAAACTTTAATGCATTGGGGTACTTATTTGATGAGATAAGGTGTGTATCTTAGATGACAATGGTTCCCACCAGGTGTGTGCCTCACATGACCATGGTCAAAAAATTGTTAAGGGTATGGCCCAAGTCATGCGTCCACACTCCTGTAGCTGAATGAGCTTTAATGATTTTATCATACTTTTAAAGTTAGGGTAAGATCCTGGGTTTACTCAACCTGAGTTTAACCAAGTAGGATCCGCATATTGTTCACCAATCGGTTGGGCCTTTCGCTTGGGCTTCTTCAACAAAGCTATGCATTCACCCCAAAGAATGGACCCATCCTTAATGTTGGGTCCCCAATGGAATGTTAATAACATGTGCCCTCGAACTCATTGTTGAGCATCTCCTTTATGAGATCATATTTTCTATCATATAAAGTGTGTTATTCCATATGTCATTTGCTGTAATTTGTCACTAAAATACTTCATTGTTAAAACTTTAACTTAAATATATATATTTCAATCAATTACAACAAATAACATATGAAATAACACTTTGTGCGACAATAAATATGCTCTCTACTTATAGACCTTAAATCCTATGGAACGTGGGCAAGTCCATGCAAAATTAATATCCCAACGAACATTAATTCTTGTTGTCACTGTAATGTTTACGTTGACGTTTTGATTTTCTGGTTTTGGTATTTATGTATGATCTTGCCATATGTCCTAGTATTTGGCTCATTGGCTCTATTTTCACAAGGATTTTTAGGCCTAACTATCATAACTGATACCATCTAAGTTGTTCATTCCTCGAGCCATATGAAAGGTTTTTTCTTCGAAAATATCCTTTATTCTCTCCTGCCTATACCATTAACCTTTGTTTTTCTCTTGAATCTCATTCGTTTATTTCCTTTATATTTAAGTTTTCGCTCCTCTTCCTTTATTACAATTTTAATTACCCTCTTATTCTTCCTCCTTCTGTGATAATACAATTTGTAACCACTACAATCACCAAACATTCCATTTCTTCACTCAAGTTTTATGTTCTTCTATATTAGTAACTATTATATTTTACCTCGTTGTTCACAATTTCATCATTGTTTTGATTTTGTATTATGTTTTTTTAATCCTTTTATTTTCTCCTTAATTTCCTAGTTTCTTTTGTTTTTTTTTTCAAGAGTTCATTGTCTTCTACATATCCTTCGGGTGACAGTTTCCCTTTGATTTTAGAAACCTTAAACACCAATTAAATCTCTCCTCCTTTTTATTTTCAATTTGTTATTTCTAGTTGTCAGTTTCTAATGTATATTTTTGAGTCTTTCTCTAATCCAAGGGTTTTTCCTAAATCTCGAGGTTTGGACTTCCTAGAGGAAGTAGAGGGTCATGATTCTAATGATGAAGCTGCAAGGCCGATCTTTAGTGGAGCTGAATCTGTTACGATTCTAGAAATTTACTTCATTCTTATTACTTGAAAAAGTGAAGCCAATATGACTTATTTATACAAAGTAAAGAGCTTTTGATCCAAACAAAAGAATGATACAAAGTTAACAAACTAACTTTAACTCCCAACTAACTACCTAGCTTCCTAACCCCTAACCAACTTCTAAAATAACATCTAAAATATCTTCAATAAACCCCTCAAACTAGTGAGTAAATATCCATAACTCACAACTTGGAATCTTGATTTGAAGCATGATTTTCTGATGATTGAATCTTGAATGAAGAAATAACAACGCATGGCAGAAGTTATATCTAAACTCAACCACCATGGACATAAGCAAACCATCCAACGCTTAACTATCAATGGCAGAAGCTATATCTAAGTTTAAACACCTTGGAAAGAAGCAAATCACCCCTTAATGATGAAAGAAAGAAAAATGGATCAGAATCTCGATCTTAATATCATTGGATTCTAAATCACTTAATTATGTTCTTAGTCAGAATTATTGACCATTTCTCCATGCGATTAATCTCACGGCTCTACATTATTAAGAGTGAAACTTCATTGTTGTAAAATACACACTATAATGATTTTGTGTGTGTGAGATGAAAGTGCGCATGTCAAGATAGCACTTTGGAAAGCTTTCTCTATGTGTTTAGTTTTGATGAGGACAACTTGTGATTATGAAAGCTTGAAGATCATCAACAAATCAACATGCTTAAGTCTCTAGATTGGTATTAGACTTAGACTAATAATTAGTTTAGGTTGAGTCTAAGGCTTAGGTAAACTCTATACATGTCTCATATGCATAAAACTTTAAATCATTTTAAGTTTTGAGATATGTCATTTATAATATGTTCATGCATCATATAAATACATGTAATCTGTGCATCCTAGGCATAAACTTAGTGTTGAACATGTATAAATTAAGTGCATAAAGTATTTGAGTTTTGTAATTTGAAAATACACTTGAAAATATGTTGTTAATCGATTAACATAAGTTTTTGAAAAGTTGTTGAAACTGAAAACTTGAAAAACAGAATCAGTTATGATTTTAAACTCTGGGCTGTTGAAATGATTCTTTATAAACTGCGTTTTCAGAACTGATGTTATAACTTGTATGTTGCATTTTTTAGAGAGTTAGAGCATATTTCGTGTTAAGTGTTGCATCTATATGACATTGCATTTGTGAGATTAGAAAAGAGAGAATTATATGCTTTAGGATTGAGAGGCATTTCATGTTTAATTTCTCACTATTTCACCTCACATGTTCATGCATTCATTGATGTTTTTGTGAAGATTTTGCATT